>NC_053144.1:14325206-14521320 GCF_016808335.1 Panicum virgatum | reverse complement strand
CCAGGACGGCGGAAGTAAGCCACAGGCTCGCATTCGCGGAGCAGTGCGAAGACAGGCCTGCTGGTGCACGGGTAGCCACAGCCTCTGGGCTGTAAGGCTCCCAGACAACGTCCTCGGGCGTCAGCATGTCGAGCTCTGAAACAAACTCAGGATATGCGCGTCTAACCTGCGCATGCGCCCAGGACCTCTGCATTCGGAATAAGTAACATTAAAAGTGCGCTAATGCATCATGTAACAATGAATAACAAAATTAGATGTATAAGAACGCACCTGACGCCAGATCCAGATAGTTCCCATAGTGGGCCTCTCGTCCTCCTCTTCGCCGTACATGCCCCCGTGGTAAGGCTCGTGGCTGACCAGGGGCCGACCAACGGCTAGCCTCTCGTACGACCAAAGCTGTAGCAGTAATGGGCACCCTGCCAAGATAGCATTCCCATGTGTCTTCATGCAGCCATCGCAGAGTCCACGGTAAGTGGCTGTAAGTACCGCCTCACCCCAGCTGTAGGGCGGTACGTCCTCGTCCCCATCCGCAATCTCCCGTGCATACGGAAGGAGAATCCTATCGACCGAGTTGCCATGAGTGTTGTTGAACATGATGTAACCAAACAACCAAAGTAAGTACGCCTCCAGCGATCTGGTCACACTGTACTCGTCTGCATCCGCAGCCAACAGGGCAGGCTGCATAAACAATTAAGATTAATGGTTTCAACTGTCAATGGAACATTTGAATTGTAACAATTAAATTTATATATGGAATGAATACGTACTGTAAACTGTAGGAACCAGGTCTTCGAAGGACCTGCTGCTCGCGGGTGTGGGTTGATCGGACATGCTTCCTCCACGCGGTCAACCAGGGCAAAACGGGCCTCCAGCTCATCCTTCCACGAGGCCGCCACCACACGCGGACCTACAGCCTCCCCGACGATAGGGAGGCCGAGGAGGTAGGCCACGTCCTGCAGCGTAGGAGTCATCTCCCCACACGGGAGGTGGAACGTGTGTCTCCGGCCTCCATCTGTCAACGAGCGCCGTCATGAGGGATCGGTCGAGCTGAATAGGCCCAACCTCGACAAGACTGCTCAGAGTCAGTAGACCGGCCTCACGTAACCTGAAAATAAACAAAATTATCGAAACAAAGGAATACCGACGAATACATAAGTGATAAACAATAATATTTCATTACATACCGGTCACACCAATCGTGGTGTATAGAGATCGCCTCCCCGGGTGGACGAGGACGTAGCACCTCTAGGGCTCGGTGCTCAACAGCTGCAAAGTAAGACCTGTGGCTCGAGTCGATCACTGGGTCTAGCAAGGAGTCCATCTCCATACCTGCATTCAAAAATATATGAGAACACATAGGTAAATATATATTTCATACAAACTGGACACATACGTACAATAATAGTTCATTACATACCTGTAATATTTCATTACTACAAATTAGAAATAATGAAATAAAATTGTGGATCATGACACCGAATGCCTTCCACGAGCAATTCTCGCCGATGCTCGTCTGAACGTAGGAGGTGCTCCATCTCTGGGATTTCCGGAAGGACCGACGTCAGCAGCATCGTGAAGTGCATTCTGAGGACACTTCTTGTAGTTGTGACCCAATGCTCCACATTGGCTACAACGCTTTTGTGCCTTGCTCGCTTCCGACTCGTCCATACCATTCCGAATACGACATGTCTGACGGCGGCCTTTGCCTTTCTTAGTGGCTGGATCAGGAATAAACATCTTATTCTCATTATCCTGAGTGAAAGGCCCCACAATTCCAATCCCGTATACCTCATGTCCCCAGGTGGATACAGCTGCTTCCTTGCTGAAGTACGGTGAAACAAATACTCCCGGCTGCAACGCAGACTCAGCACATGCCGCAATGAGATGGGAGCATGGCAAATGCAATAACTTAGGCTTCATGCAGGAGCAGAAGGGTTGGCCATCAACTGTAATCAAACTCTCCTGTACCACCCTATCTCTACGGATACCACGACCAGTTCTATCCTTGCATAGAACCTCAAATCTATGTTCCATTGTACCTGTCGATATGACGCGGTGCAGTTTGGCCTTTTCAATCTTCTCTTGCATATATTGTGTCACTCTTTTGCAAAACTGAATTTGGGGGTTGCTGATGTTTATGCTTGCAGCCGTGTAACGCTCTCTGAAATACTTCATGCACCCATACATGATGAACTCAACAATTCCCACAAGAGGAAAGGCACGACAAGAACACATAATCATATTGAAACACTCTGCATGGTTCGTTGTCTGAATACCATACCGTGTTCCGTTGGTATCATAAAGGAATGACCATTTCTCCTTAGGTGCACCTCGAATCCAGTGTGAAAATGGCTTCTCAATTGAATCCCTAGTCTCTGCAGCCTGACTCGTGCCTGCTCCTGATGCCCTTGCCTTCACTAGCTCTGCAGTCAACTGATCAAGCATCTGCCATAATGCATTGAATTTTCTCTGTTGGTTTTGGGTGCACAACCTCTTAAACAGGTTCTTAAGATCCTTGTTCTTGAAGTGCTCATAGAAGTTTGCACCCATATGCCTAATGCACCACCTGTTTTGGACATCGGGCCACAATGGAGGCGTTGTCGCAGTTCCACGTTGCAATTTCAGTATTGATTGCAGCATACCTGCATGCCTATCACTAATAAGTCACACATCTGGGCGTGCAGCAACAACATGAATCTTCACTCGTTCAAGGAACCAATACCAACTGTCTATGTTCTCATTCTCAACAAATACAAATGCGAGCGGAACTATTTAGTTGTTGCAATCTACACCGATTGCGGTGAGTATCTGACCTTTATACCTTCCAGTCAAAAATGTGCCATCAATGCAGATCACCGGAAGACAAAACTGAAATGCTCTAACACAAGCACCTATGCAAAAGAAGGCTCGTTGCATAATTCTTTGTCCCCTAGTCACGGCTGGTACGAGGTATGTGTCATAAAAGCTTCCAGGATTTTTAGCAGCAACCTGGGATAACATACGAGGTAGGTTATCATATGAAGCCTCGTATGTGCCGAACCGCATCTCCAACACCCTTTGTTTAGCCCTCCATGCCTTCAAATAACTGATGGTGTACTGGTAAGTCTGCTCAATGTGTCGAACAATCATTTTTGGCTCATAATTAAGGTTGTCCATAATAAACCCATACATTTGCTTTGCAACAAAGTCGCATGATATATTCCGATGCGAGGGAAGAACTTCTGACAGCAAACAAGTGTGCTCTGTGACAATGGAACATTTCCAGTTGGACTTCCATTTTCCCTTGAATGCATGTACTCGCCATGGACATCCATCATTCACACACTTCACCTCATATTCTTTACTGCCAGACTTTACGACTCTGAATTCTCGTTTCAATGATATTGCCCATAGTCTCACAGCATCTTTTACGGCTTCAATGTTTGGATATGTTGCACCTTGCACTACCTCATTCCCTCTGTACTCCCACTCCTGATTTCGTACATCTTCTGCGACATGACTGCCAAAACCATGCTCCTTCCACTCTTTTGGCAATGAGTACTGCTCGTCAGCAGATGAGCCCTCATATTCTTCCATCTCTATTGCGGTTTGATCTTCTGCCTCCATCTCGTCCACAATGCTATGTATCCTCTCTCCCTCATCAGCAAGGCCCTGTGGTCCCATGTTTTGGTTCTCTGACTCATTTTGCTCAACATAATTGGTCTCTCTTCGAATACTCGGAGTTCCTTGATCTGCACAATGTTGGATTTCATTTTCTGTCTTCTCCCGGATTTGAACAAGAATGGCCAGAGGCCACCCACGCTCTAGAGCTGCTTGCATGTACTTCTGTCAGTCATCAGTGCTGTGTATCATCATCAATTCCCATAATTCACTTTCTACCTCTCAATTAACAAGAGACTGGACAGTGATCACATGTGTCAACGGATCAACATGGAACCCACGCTGCAGCCACTTACATATGGAACCAAAACTCCTTTCCAGAGGTTTATCTATGCCGCTAGATGTGCGCTTAAAGACAGAAAGATCTACTCCATTTGGCCCATACATAACATTGTATTCACCATAAAATACTTGAAACTGCATCTTGCTCGACATATCTGTATATCACATAATACTTATCGAGTTATACTCTTTACTTCACTAACTTATTCAATAATCCGTAAAAACTAAGTATGAAATTCAACTACAACGTATAAGTATTCATAACTACGTGATGACACTCAAATTCTATACTGCATATGCCAAATTCTATTCTAAATCATAATTAATTTATAAACACGTCTCTAATAGTACTGCAATTGTAATAATAAATGCGTAGAACTAATTTTCTAAACTAATTTACTACTACGTAACTACAAACTAAAGTATCATTGAACTCCTACTTAAATGGTTCTACTATAGCGCTAATTAAATTAAATTACTCACCCCTACTTAAATTACTCACCCCTACTTAAATTACTCATATTTAAATACGTAGTACTTAAATATAACAATATCTAAACTAAATGTACTAACCTGCAGATCACAAGTGCTGAATCCGGCAGGGCTTCGCCGCTTTCCTTCTCCTCACTCCTCTCTTTTTTTTCTGGATTTTTGGTGGAATTTTCGGACTCAAATGAGGAGGGAAGGGGAGGGTTGGAGCTTTTATAGGGGATACCCCGGTCGCCCGAGGGGGGGCGACAGGCCCCCCTGTCGCCCGCAGGGGGGGGCGACTGGCCCCCCTGCCGCGCCCGTGGGCCGGGGCGCGCGCTGGGCCCAGCGGTCGCCAGCGGTCGCCCGAGGCGGGGGCGACAAGCCCCTGTCGCCTGTTGGGGGGGCGACAGGGCATTTTTTTTTCTTCTAGGGACATCATTGCGAATTTGAAAAAAAAATTACACTTAAGGCTTGTCGCCCTATGAGGGGGCGACCGGGGGGTATTTTTGAAATATTTCGAAACGGACATATATATTTTTGAAATTTTTATTTTTAAAAAATATAAAAAAGAAAAAACCGCTTTGTTTCTCACCTGACTTGAGGCCGGAGCCTGACTGGCCCATAACAATTGGCCCACGAAGCTCTCTTAAAGCCCAATCAAGATTAGCACGTAGTACTCCCTTCTATTGGGCCATTTTATGGACCGGCATGTTAAATTCGAGCTCACAAAGATATATATATGGTTCCAATATGATTTTAGTGAAATTCGTTTTTTAAACGATTTTAGCGAAGTTTGATTTTCTTTTTGATCAATGAATAGCTGCTGGATTAGTTTTTTGTATGTAAGAGAGGGTGAGTAATTTGCTGAAGATATTCTTATAATAGCTTTTTATCTTTTTATGTTGCAATCGGAGCTAATGAGCGCATAAAAGCTACTCCCTTCATTCCTAATTATAGATCATTTTAACTTTTATCTAGGTACATAGCCAAGCTATTTAACATAAAAAGACCAAAATAGCCTGTAGTAACCAACTACTAATTTGCTGGAGTCTATTCACGTCTAGCAATACGCATGCAATAAATAAAACCCCTCTCATGCATCTCCAATAATACTCGGATCATCATGATTGAAGTATTGAACAGCAGAAACCCAAGTCTAACCCAGATCTTACGGAACTTGACATGCTCTTAGTGCAAATCAGTGAACAAACTTGCCAAATGCAGCATCAGCCAATCAGTCCAGAGAACAGAAGAATGGAGCATATGCTGAAGCGGTGAAGCCAGAGGAATTGTGTCACAGATCCAATTCAGACCCCTGTAAGGTTTTTCTACCCTCTTGTTTTGAGGTTAACATCAATACAGTTCTTCGAAACGAGCATAGCGCGTGTATACCAGCAAAAAATTATGAACAAGACAGCACAAACTAACAAACAAAGTGTGTACATATGCATGTATAATGAAACTATACTATCAGTCACCTCTACTATCTGATCACACACTGAAGTCTAAAAGAGCTCTTATACACACAAAAGAATCAATAGATTCAAAACACAGCTTTTGACCTTCATGGTTTCCTTGCAAGATACAAGAAACATTTGGTGCATCTTTGGTCAAGGGCGACCATGCAACCAGCCACTCGATAGCACTGTGACCCATAATATTTCCTAGCTTCTGATATAGAACACACAACAATGATGTAGATAGCACATCAGTTTTTCCCAGTTGTGACTCCAACTACAACGTTGCTCACCTGTGTAAAGTGATAAAACGAAGTAAATCAGACCAAAGTTCGACCAGAATGGGAGAAGATGCAACTCAGTAAATCGAGGTAAAAAGGAGCTTACTAGTTTTCCCTTATCATCTACTGTCATAGGGTTCTCAACAACAACAGTTACATTCTGGGGCTGAGATTTAGGCTGCAAGATGAAAACTCGTAAATCACTCACACATCAAGAACGATTTGTTGAACCATTAAATTTTATTGATGTGGGCTTACAGCAGAAGTAGATGAGGTACTATATGAAGATCCATTTGATGCTGGCCTTGCAGACGGTGTGGGTGCCACCGTATTTACCTGAGGTTCAGAACAATGTTATTCAAAATCAGAAAATAGATAACAATCAATTGCACTTGCATTGTAAGAATGCACGGAATGATATCATACTCCAGTGGTAGTGATATGATTGCATATGGCACATTTTACTGAATGTGCTCCATATGGATACATCAAAGTTGTCTGGCAGTGGCCGCAGTTAACATGAGCTATATTATTCACTGCACAACATAGAAAAGGGATAATTTCACAAATGGATGAATATTAAAAAGTAGCTAAGCACAAAGCTTAGAGTGAGAAGAAGAATAGAAAAGGAATCAGCAGTACCTGGTCTAACAAGATTGACTGTATTGCAACATGAACACCTTACGGTGTCTGCACTTCGAGTATACATCAGCAAAGTTCGACAACCACCACATATAAGCTGAGCCATCTCTAGTCCTGCATTACAAATTTAAATTTCTATAAGCACATCAAAAGTGTATCAAGCACTATAAAATGTTTTATGAACCTTGGGCACGCTTCATGCAAAAAAGGCGAAGGGAGGGAGGGAACACAGAAGGTAAAACATTGACAGTGTGGATTTGCCTCATTTAAAAAATGAATAGTGAGCAGAGGCAAGCGCAGATGCAATTTTCCAACAAAAGGAGACAGAAGGGGAGGGTACAGAATTGTAACTTGCTAAGATAGAGCATTTCACAAAAACTGCAACGGATTAGCTTCTAATGTTCAAAATGCAGGTGCTGTAGCTTTTCAATTACCACATTCTACAAAAAACATGTGTAGAAATATGCTGATGAAAGCAATCAAAGCTGGCAGAACAAGTGACCGACTGTGATTATTTTTCCGATGAATGGACATATTGACTCAACAAATTGATTCAGTGATGGTATTGGGGAAAATAAAGGAAGACGGCAAAAGAGGTGTGACAGGCGGAACACTATGGATGGAACATGCTCGTAAGAATGACAGAGACCCACAAAGCAAGTTTAGTGAGAACCTCTGAAGGTGAATAAGAGGAAAATTCTGAGTTCTGTTTGTGCTTCTATGCTAAGAAACAATCATCATTCATGAATAAAAATATATTAAACTAAATGACCACATATAGAGTTATACCAAATGAGTTGTACCAGCATCCTAGAAATATGGGGCATCATGCAGTGCCCACGAGTTATACAGGGCAGACAGATATGGGAGAAGCGTCATTACCCTAAAAAATGGATTTATCCCCTTTTTTATTTAAGATACACCTTCCCTGTTTTTCATCCAGAAGGCCAAAGCCAAAGATAACAAAGCGCAAACTAACAAGATTAGCATGAATAACACTGGAATGCTCCCGATTCAAGCACGAGAAGCATACAGCAAAACTTGGTATGAGCAAGCTTTAAGTAACAATCGATTCTCCCAGCCATAATAAAGTTGACTGTGACATGTAAATTATTGTCCAATCCGTTCATGTGTGTTGCTAAACAGATTCTCTCACAGCATCTACCAGACACCGTGAAACCCCGCATGGCTGCATCTCACTTTGAAAACATTACCGCGCTATAATGTGGGAGTTCAGCACTAGGTTCTCCTCCACCGCCTAGCTGTTTCACGCTGCCAGAGCACGATTGCCTGTAGAGGCGACGGCCGCCGCCGCCGCCGCCTCCCAAGCTCAGACGAGAAAGGAAAGCAAGCACCCAGCACGTACCTGGTGGCGGCACGGTGGTGACGGCCTGGCACACCGCGCAGCAGACGCTGGGCGCCCCCCGCGGGTAGAGCAGAACGGTCCGGCACGCGTGGCACACGATCTGGCTCTGCATACCTGCTGGAACAGGAGAGGAATGCCCGAGTGAGCAGCCGGTTCCGGGAGAGATCGAAACCGCGAAACAAGCAACCCGACCACCGTACGACCCGAGCTACGGCCGCCCGCCCGCCCGGGACCCCCCGCGCTGAATTCGAACGGGGGCGACAGCGAGATCGGTCAGCCGATGGATCGATCAGCCAACCAACCAACGCGTACCCACCGCCAATCCAAACGATCCCACCATTAACCGGGGAACCACCGCGGACGGATCCGAGCCTCCGAGGTCGATCGAGACCGGGCCCAGCATGAGCGGACGAGGAGGTCGGCGAGGCGACTCACCGGCGTTTTTGACCGCCCGCCCGTCTCCGCCTCGGGGAAGTGGTCGGCGCGGGAGGGGCAGACGGACGCGGACGCGGGCGCGGCGTCGCTCGTCCCTCCTCTCCCCGGCGAAGCGAGGGGGGAGTCGGTTCCGGATTGGATTTGTCTGGGGCAGGGACGATGGCGCCGTGCCCGTGCGTTTCAGACTTTTTTTTGGCGCAGAAGACAGGGGAGCGCGGATTTCTTTTTACCCCCTTTTGCCGGCTTTTTAATTACCACGAGCCGCGACGCGGCGTTGTAGTTGTACACACGCGGTCACGCGGGCGTCGGGTCGGGGCGCCTCTTCGTTTCCTTTTCCTCCGGGGCGGGGCGGGGGTTGCTAGATTTAGCAAGGAAAGTCAATAAACAATCACCCACTGACCCACACGCGCCTCTTTGAATTCTCAGCTCGTGTTTTTTTTTTTACTTTACCCACCTGTTTCCAGACGGTCGGACCCAAAGTTTCCAGCGTCGATTCCGCGGGGCCAAACCTTCCGCGTGTTTTAAATTTTAAAATCCGATTATCTTAACATTATTTGATTTTTTTTATTTCGAGGGAAAAAATAAGATGATATACACCGAATTATGCGATATAAACGATTAAACTTTTTTTTAACGAGGAATATAAACGATTAAACTAACACGATCTTTCATACAAAGTCCTCTAGAATTTACTCGCAAAAAGAGTCTCTCTAGTATTCTACGTAATCACTGACGGTGGTTCTAGAATAAGATGGACAAAACGTCTAAGACCTCTTCTCTTGTCTAATCCGTCTGTATAGCTGACGCATAGTATCATCGTTGACATTTTTAGTTTACTCAGTCCTAGCCTTAAGAAGCAAGTAAGGGAAATTGCCAGACTGGCCTTTCCCTTTTATTATTCAACGAAAAATACGTTAGCGCCCCCCCAGAAGAAAAAATGGAAACGCCGAGAGAAAAAAGAGGCTCCTGCTGACACCAAACGGTATAGTAGAAGCAACCAAGATATCAACAGTAAAAAAATCGTAATAATGTGCGCCTGCAAATTTATGGCATTAAATCCCTTCAACACGTTTGAACAAAAAAAACTCTGTTAGGATGTTGTTCAAATCTGAATTATTTTCTACGGCTTATATCCCCAAACCATCCTATAAAAAGTGCCGAAAACCTGCAAGTTAGTTACCCAACTTCTTGTGTGCAGTTTACAGGAGCATACCAGAGCATGTCTTTTGCAGTGCCGAGTGCACTATAATTCTTAAACATATTGGGGATCTCAATTGAGGATTAGAGTTGGAGGATATTCAAGCGGACAAGTAAACACACTGTTTTCAAAGATGAAAGACTATAGCTATTTTTCCGATGCATGTATAAAGGCAGCCGGATAATAATGTAAGTATCAGATTAATGGGTATCTGATGGATCGAAACATAATTATCTTTTACCCTTTTACCTTTCAAATCATAATCTCTTCCAACCTCATTACTTGTTCTTCTTTCATCTCGAAGGCGATTGAAACTCATTCTAGGTGTCCCGACGATTATAGAACAACCTAAGATGCACACTTGTCTTGACGGAGTCCGTCCCAAAAGATTGTTCGTTAGGTTTTCGCCAACCAGAGGACGGTAAAAGGAGCTCCTTCCATGTGTTGTGCGTTCAATGCTCTAAGTATATTACGCGACATGTTTTTGTGCCTACACCTTCTATGTTGCCTAGATATCCAAGGGCTTGTTGACTTTTTTCGAACCATGGGTTCCTAATCATAGCTGTCTATTCATTTTGTTTGTATAATATAATAAATTTAAGAAAAACTAGTTAAAGTATACAATTATGCAGGTAGTATCTATCAATGGATGAAGCTGGGCCGGCCCAGCGCTTAGGGCCTCTTCACAGGCTGATTGGACTTGCTCAGCTGGGCCTCTTTGCTACAGTATTATACAGTGTAGAGAAAATGGGCTACGGCCCTAGGCCTTCCTCCGCCCCTGGTAATATGTATATATGCAAAAATTCGGTGCACTAACTATAGTTATAGTTTATGAACAAATCATTCGTTTTACTGACTGCACATGAAAAAAAATGTAATAAGTAATAAAAGTGTGTTCCCAATAGATCATCATGACCCTGCAAATGGAGAGGGGTTATGGATGTAGTATCGCTCGTTCTATTGTGAAAATTTTTCACCATATAATATATGTAGTAATGTTATATGGAAGATCGAATTATTCCCGAAGCATGACAGATTCGAGTTTTTGAGCGTGGATGGAAACAATAGCGAATTAGCGACAGCAGGTGACCTAGGTAGTCACGTCCATGAAATAACATCCACGATCGCATATCGATCCCATCATCCGACCGTCGCACGAATCTCGAGGCTCGGCGTTCGGCGTTCGGCCACCACTATCTTCGCTTCCCCTTGTGAAACGTTGCTTCTTCGGTCGGCTGTTCATTTCTTTCCACTCTTCCCGCTGACACACCAGGGCGCTCGCCGCCGCCCCGCGCCGCGCATGCCAATGGCCGCCGCCGCCGCCGCTTTCTCCTCATCCCGTATCTCTCCCTCTATCTCAACCCGTATCCGCCGGAGACGCCCCGCGCCGCGCGCCTCCGCAGGCGGCGTCACGGCGCGCGCCCGGCGGCTGCGCTGCGACTTCGTCGCCGGCGGAGGGAACGGAGCTCTCTCCGGAGAGGACGACCCTCGCCTCATCGACCGAGTAAGAGTCTCTCTCTCTCTCTCTCCGCCTACTCCGCTGCTGCTCCACTTGCCCTTCGTCTCTTCCTCTTTCCTCTCGGTGGCATTTGGTCGAACATGTGAGGCGCGGCCCGCGAGAACGCTCCGTGTCGTGTTCCGCGCTGACGCGTCTCGGAGCGCGGTGCTGCTGCGGGGGGAAGAAAGTAAAGGCTGGCGACAATGTTCGCTGCGGTGGATTGGTTTGCCGTTGTGTCGAGCATATCGTGTACGAAGTGGCACTGCGCTTACTGAACTTCTGTTGCTGGTTCTTGTGTCGTGTGCTGTCATTACGAACAAGAGGCATCGGATAAACCATGCGTCTGACGATTATATCAAATGAAATGCATCCGATGGATTAACAAGCTTGACCCTGTATATGTATGAGCTCACCGTACATGGGGAATAGAGGCATAGAGCAGCATGTCTAGGTTTGGGTAAGATAGAGATATAGACTGGGTTATATTTGATTTTATTATGGGACGAGTCCCTCAATGGATACACCACATTGGAGTAGAAGAAGCTAAGTTATATTTGATTTTATTATGGGACGAGTCCCTCAATGGATACACCACATTGGAGTAGAAGAAGCTAAGCTAAGTCCACATCAACACTGTGAACCAGTTTTTTGAGTTTGTTCTGCCACTGTATACTCAAAGTAGATAAAATCATTTACTGTAATATTGCCACTCAGCAGTCAGGACCCATAGACCTGCTGGAGCTGTGATGACATAATGTGAATCAAGTGAGACGCTGCAACCCATAGGTTTTGGTTTGATTTGGAACTATAGTATTTTCATCATTGATGAGGCAACTCTATGCTGCAATCCACATTTAGTTAAAAAAAAGTTCAAACAGTACTTGCAGTCAGATATACTGTGTTCTCCATTGATGTCCTATGGTTTGGATGTTTGTCCTGCTTTCCTTGAGTACAGATGTTTTAGAGAGCATCATTTATTTTATCTATCTTGAATCGTGAAGGCATTTAGGCATCTCATTCAACTTGACCTTTTTTTTAACGGATGACTTTTTTGCGTGAAATACTATTCTACCTTTTGAATGTGATGCATTACTCTTTTGCCTTGGTTTCTCATTAACATTGATTCATGATTTCATCTGCAGCAAAAAGCTCTTGATGCAGCCATGAGTGACATAAACAACTCTTTTGGAAAAGGAAGCGTTACAAGATTAGGCAGTGCCGGTGGTGCTTTTGTGTACGTCTCCAATTTCTTGAATCCTTCACTTAAAAGTTCTTTTTATATCTATACTGATTAATACTGTCACCATCCCAGTGAGACGTTTCCAAGTGGTTGTCTAACACTAGATTTTGCTCTGGGTGGTGGCCTTCCAAAAGGAAGAGTAGTGGAGGTATTTTTCTCATCCTATACTTTCTCCAATCTCAACTAACACCCACATGGTGTAGTTCATTCTTGCTTTGATCTAGGCATATCTGGGTCGCACCTGTGCGGATTTCTGCAAAAAGTTGTGATGTTACCTGTGTTTAGGGTTCCAACCTCCTGTCTTTAAATGATTTGATTTGTAAAAGTTTGCAGGTATATGGTCCAGAAAGCAGTGGAAAAACAACCCTAGCTCTGCATGCAATTGCTGAAGTACAGGTTTGTGTTTTGTGATATTACATTAATGAAAAATGTTTTATGATATATCATTAAACAATTATGACAATAAAAGATATTCAATATTCAATATGCAGAAGCTAGGAGGAAATGCCATGCTTGTCGATGCAGAGCATGCTTTTGACCCTGCTTATTCAAAAGCTCTTGGGGTAGATATTGAAAATCTGATTGTCTGCCAACCTGACAATGGAGAGATGGCACTAGAAAGTAATCATTTTGCACATATGGAGTTCAATACTTCTTTTTATCTAATATCCATCCTTCTACTTTAATATTACACTACAATTCTTACTCTTATTCATCCTCTGAGTCTTCTTCTCATATATACTCTTCATCTCGGTCCGATATTATTTCCTTAGGGTCCTATATCTACATTTTAACATGTGAGAATCTTGATGATATGGTTTGATAGTGAAATAATTTGTTGTTGCTAACTTTTTAAAAAATAAGCCCATGTTTAGTTGAGGTCTGTATGAACTTTTACCAGATCTCTGCAATGGGACTTTGTTTTGTCATTCTGAGATGAAACAGAACTGTAAGTTAGATTTGAAAACTACCAAAAAAAATACTGTACTCTGATATGCGCATATATCAGTAGAATATGTTCAGTGTTTCGGTCACCTGGTAGGCTGAGAGATTTATATGTTGGTATGTAGCTCTAAGAAATATGTGTGCAGCACATGCTTTTATATTCACAAATAATTTATTATTTCGTATCCCTGTTTGGATACAAAGTCTTTTTGGAGTTTTCGAAAAATAGTATGGTTTTGCAGAATACTCTGGTTTTGGAAAGCTAAGAGGTGTTTGGATGCAACAAATTCTGTAATTTTGAAAACTATGGTATTGCTAAAATTGTAGTCTTTTTGGAGTTTTACCAACTCCACTCGGGACTTCTTTCTTTTTTTTTCTCTAAACCTTGGATTTGTGCATCTCTGTTATATAAGACCACAGTTTTTGATACGATGAGTTTTCAGAACTACAACATCCAAATAGTATGTGTTGAAATTTTCAGGAATATCTATTTCTTCTCGAATGAAAAGGCAGTGCGTATTGGATTTTGAGAATTATAGGCCTCTATATGTTGTGTTCCTTTGTTTTGTTTGTGGATTTTTATGTCACTATGACTTTGTTGCTTCATTTGTTAACCTTGAAGGTCACTGTGGATCTGGATGTTTGTTTACATAAAAAATTGCTAATATATTCTTACTCTATGTCAGTTGCGGACCGTATGTGCAGATCTGGAGCAATAGATCTCATCTGTATTGATTCAGTGTCAGCGCTCACTCCACGGGCAGAAATTGAAGTATCCCTCCCTCCCTCTCCCATGTTTCTTTGTCTGGTTCTATATGAAATGTTGCATCAGTAATGTAATAAATATATTTTTTAGGGTGAGATAGGAATGCAGCAGATGGGTCTACAAGCTCGTCTGATGAGTCAAGCGTTGCGAAAGATGTCAGGCAATGCCTCAAAGGCTGGCTGTACTCTTATATTCTTGAATCAAATAAGATACAAGGTGTGATACTGATACAGTTGCATTGATTTTCGGCTAATCGCTTAATTCCGTTTTATTCTTTCATTTGATGAATTTGGTATTCAATAGATTGGAGTATTCTATGGCAATCCTGAAGTCACTAGTGGAGGGATAGCTTTGAAATTTTTTGCATCTGTTCGCCTTGAGATACGGCCCATTGGGAAGATAAAATCTGTGAGATCAATAATGTATATTTAATCTTTCCTGAAAGTTAATGTGGGAATGGTTCTTATGCTTGTTTTTCTTTTTAACAAGGCCAAGGGAGATGAAGACATTGGTGTGAAGGTTCGTGTCAGAGTGCAGAAAAGCAAAGTATGTGAAAACTATGTCCAGTTCTTGCTGTGTATTATCATTGACGCTAAGTAGGCATGATATTAACTTTTTTCCCTTTCTTTGCAAGGTCTCTAGGCCCTACAAGCAAGCTGAATTCGAAATCATTTTTGGGGAGGGTGTTAGTAAATTGGTAAGTTTGTAACTTTTGAGCTTTTTATCACTGTACCTTATGCTAAACGAAAGTGTTGGACAGGGGTGTGTTCTTGATTGTGCTGAGCTGATGGAAGTAGTTGCAAAGAAAGGTTCATGGTACAGCTACAAAGATGTAAGGTATGCCGGGAGCTTTAGAAAAGTTGAATCCTTGGATACATAAGATAGGGATAAAAAATATAGTTCTGATCGGAGCAATCTTTTTATGTCATTTGGTTTTGAAGGAAAAATTACTTAGATTTTCCTCCGTCCCATTTCAATGTGATTTCACATATTTAGTCTGCTATATGAGACCCTCGGAAAGACCTCCATGTCCTTTAGTAGTCCTTGTTTTCTTGCGACTTGTAATATAATAAGATAACATAAGATCTGAGTTTTCACATGGTACCTCACTGTGTGTAAATGTGTGTGGTGAACAGTGGCCAATGAGGATACTTTGTGGTGTGCTGCTTTAAGTTATATTCTACTGTGAAATTATCATCATTTATTTTGGTCAAAAGCAAATTATCTCACTGTATAGTTGTAGCTTTGATATGTGATGTCTTTGCTTAAAAATTATTCAGACTGGGCCAAGGCAGGGAAAAGGCACTACAGTATCTCCGAGAGAACCCAACCATCAGTGATGAGATAGAAAAGGTTTGCTGGATTATACCTGTTTTTTTTTTGCATGAATCTGCTACAATTGAAAAAAAAAAATTAATCCACAGTTTTCACTGATTTAGAATTTCGAACTGAAGGCTTCAACTATTGTTGGTCTGATGATATAGTAACTTCCAATCATATATATGTTATCTGTATGATTGCACTAAATGAAATTAATGTCTTGATAGGGCATGTATTTTGAATAGGACTTCTTAGCTCCAAAACTAGAACCAAACCCACTTTTATTGTTTCCTTGATGTCACTATAATTAGGTAATAGGGCAAATTAGTTAGTACATGGATAAATTACCTGATGAACAAGTAGTTTTCTTTCTAGAGTAATAGGGCGTGGGTCTTTGTCCAAATCCTATTCCTTAGACATGCTTGATGAACATGCAGGTGGTTAGAGCTATGATACCAGAAGGAACCAGACATATGAGCCTACTAGCTTTTGGGCAGTCATCATCAAGTGAAGACGAACAAGTGTATGATGAGCAATAGCCAATAGCAGTGCATGAGGTTCTGAAGATGAACAACCGTGAAGCCATCGGGCACCACAATTCTGGGCTTTTGTCCCTATGCGATGGCGGAAAAGACCAGAGGTGATCAAACAGCGTGCGGTGGTGCATGCACTGTTGTAGGGGAGTTTGGCTGATGAGTTGTGCCATCACTGAGAATGATATAACTCGTGGGGGCATTTAGTGTATGACGAAGGAACTGATATTTCAAATTAATGAAGCTAATTTCTATTTGCACATTGTCGCGGGCTTTCTTGGGTACCCACAGCCGGGTGGCGGAACGCACCCGTCTATTCCCAGAGAGGGAGTGCTCGGGAAGGTACTAGGCGATTGGCTGATCTTGTTCTGAGATAGGCACACAAGAACACACGATCTAGAGTGGTTCGGGCCGCCGGAGCGTAATACCCTACGTCCACTGGAAGAGGTTTTGATCTTTGTTGTGTATGAATCTATCCTCTGCCGGGTCTTAGCTCTCACCCAGCCTGAGTTTTTCTTCTAGCGGGCGCCCCCTTTTATAGACCAAGGGGGTGCGGATACATAGGACGTTGGGGCCCCGACAAGTGGGCCCAACGTGACTGTGCAGCATACTGCGCAGAGTAGTCAAATGGCTACAGTGGTTACGAATCTTTCCTCTGATACGCTTCCATGCCCTGCTAGCCCTCTGACGAAGGGTGGTCTTCTCTTGTCCTGTCAGCAAGGTGCCCGTTGGGGAACGTAGCTTGCGGTGTGACCTATTGAGGCTATTATGTAGGCGTCATAATGGGTGAAGCCGAGCCGTCGTATCCACCTGTTATAGCAGACTGACAGGCGCGGCGTGGGCGGCGCCAGCGGCGTGGGCGGCACCAGTAGCCCCACTATGCATCTTGGTAATACGCGATCAATAGTGTCCCCTGGTCAAAGAATCGCCTCAGCTTCTGCTACATCAATGTGGACGTCCTCCTACCGCAATGAATACAGCGGTAGGTGAACTTTAATATGGAGACCAAGCAGCTTTATATACGAGTTCTGCGCTTGCAGACACGTGGCGGCCCCGGACCACCCCGAGGCGGGGTGCCGATTCCTTCCCTTGGCGAGGGGTCCGGTTACTATACCGGGGGTCCGAGACCCCAAAGGGGGTCCGGGATTCCGCGGGGACCCGGACCTCCACGGGAGGTCCGGGGCCTCCGGCTGTTCGGGCTGAGCGTCTGCTTCTTCCGGAACACGTGGTGCTCCCGGACCTTTCCCAACCAGAGGACGGGTCCGGGGCCGTTGACGGATGAACAGGGCTTCCGGACAGCAGGGGTTCGGCTGCTGGACATAGTTAATGATAACTACAAAGCTCTTCTTGCCTAGACACAGCAAGAGGGGATACCCCAGTCCTGGGGTACCGACAGTGGCCCCCGGGCCCACCTCGGGAGAGGTACGAACCCGCGGGTGGGGCCTACTATCGTGATGTGTTTCCACGCAAACTTGATTGCGTCGGTGTGCTTATGTCAAGAACGGGTGCTCCGGACCCCTTGGAGGCCGGAACACCGGTTGCCAGGTCCAGGTACTAGAGTGCTCTCCACAGGGTGTCGAAGGTGTAGGCTTAGGGTGCGGAACCAAGCTAAGCAGCTACACAGACTTCGGATCGCTCAGGGAGCGAGCACCATCCTCCGGACCCGGCTCTTGGCGACCGTGGCGAGCGGTCTCCGCCGGAGCGGGCCACCGGAGTGGACTTGAGTCGACCGTGGCGAGCGGTCTCCGCCGGAGCGGGCCACCGGAGTGGACTTGAGTCGACCGTGGCGAGCGGTCTCCGCCGGAGCGGGCCACCGGAGTGGACTTGAGTCGACCGTGGCGAGCGGTCTCCGCCGGAGCGGGCCACCGGAGTGGACTTGAGTCGTTGCTGACGATCCGACGAAATATATCACCGGATCTGAGAGTAAGGTGCGAGAAACCAAGCCTTATACTAGAAGGGAGCTCGGGACCTCTAAAGACAGCAATTCTCGGATACTAGAGTACTTGTAACAGGGTAGTGAAGTACGTAAACTTAGGGTACATTACCAGGCTAAGCTACGCGGAGCTTCTCTACCCTAGGATACGAGTACTAATTCTCCGGACCAGGTCCTTAGGGGTCCGAACTGCCTTCCAGCTTGAAGGGGTGTCCCTACCTGGCCACAAGCCAGCAACTTATCTTGGATTGTTAGCAATAATAGGAAGATTCCGTTTCAGAGGAAAGAATAGCTAAACCAAGGCGAATAAACGTAATTAAGGTGGAGCCTAGATAAAACTGAGAAAGAAAATCTCCTTTATTATTGTGGTAGTCACGGTATACATCAGAGGTCGGGATTACGAGGTCGGACCTCTACCGCTCCGGACCGTAGCTTGCCTGTTTGTGCGATAGGGCCAGAGGTCGGGTTTACAAGGTCGGGCCTTGACCGCTCTGGACTCACACGTAGGCGCCACGTTATCACAAAGGAGGAATTTTCTCGGTCCTATTTTAAGAGTAACCTTCGGCTGCATTCTATACAGCATGTCCTTCTCTGATTGGAAGTGGCACCACTACTCCTGGGTTCTTCATGGTCGTCGGAGGTGAAGGCGCCCTGGATGTGCCTGAACTGCATCATCCAGCATCACCTCGGGAGCTCGGGGGGCTACTCCTTGCCTAAGAGCTGTTATATGCTTAGGTAGCATGAGACAAATTCTCTGGCTTTGAATGGGAGAGGCCCCCCTGCCGTCGTCGTCTGCCGATGGAAGCCAGACGCCCTTGCGCAGCAGAAGGACCGGTGCGAAGCGCGGAGAGGTGCGGTCGTTCGCCGGCTTGTCCTTGGTGCTAGCGCCAGGGGCCCCCGCGCCTGGCGGCGGGGCCCTGTCTGCAGCAGCACCAAGCTCCTCGGGCGGTGCTGGCGACGGCAGGACGACACGGCCAACTTCCTCCGGGATGGCCGTCGGCTCCAGGCTCCATGTTGAGAGAAAGCCTTGAGCCGACGTCATGCCGCCGGAGAGGAAGCATGGCCGTTGCTTGAGAGAAAACCTTGGGATGACGTAGGGGCGGCAGCGCCCAGCGGCGCCTCCGCTGTGTGTTGCCGCGCCGGCTCTGAGGCGTCGTAGTGGCGACGCACAACAAACGCCGCTGCCGTGCGCCGCCACACCGTGGGCGTTGACGCCCCAGTGCCACGGTATGTGGCGTGGGTGACGCCCTGCGTTCCTTCATCTTCTCGTTCGCCGTTGCAGAGGATGAACACAGCCCTAGAAGTCTGAAGATCCAGCCAGCGCCTGACTCTCCCCACGGACGGCGCCAAATGTCGCGGGCTTTCTTGGGTACCCACAGCCGGGTGGCGGAACGCACCCGTCTATTCCCAGAGAGGGAGTGCTCGGGAAGGTACTAGGCGATTGGCTGATCTTGTTCTGAGATAGGCACACAAGAACACACGATCTAGAGTGGTTCGGGCCGCCGGAGCGTAATACCCTACGTCCACTGGAAGAGGTTTTGATCTCTGTTGTGTATGAATCTATCCTCTGCCGGGTCTTAGCTCTCACCCAGCCTGAGTTTTTCTTCTAGCGGGCGCCCCCTTTTATAGACCAAGGGGGTGCGGATACATAGGACGTTGGGGCCCCGACAAGTGGGCCCAACGTGACTGTGCAGCATACTGCGCAGAGTAGTCAAATGGCTACAGTGGTTACGAATCTTTCCTCTGATACGCTTCCATGCCCTGCTAGCCCTCTGACGAAGGGTGGTCTTCTCTTGTCCTGTCAGCAAGGTGCCCGTTGGGGGAACGTAGCTTGCGGCGTGACCTGTTGAGGCTATTATGTAGGCGTCATAATGGGTGAAGCCGAGCCGTCGTATCCACCTGTTATAGCAGACTGACAGGCGCGGCGTGGGCGGCGCCAGCGGCGTGGGCGGCACCAGCAGCCCCACTATGCATCTTGGTAATACGCGATCAATAGTGCCCCCTGGTCAAAGAATCGTCTCAGCTTCTGCTACATCAATGTGGACGTCCTCCTACCGCAATGAATACAGCGGTAGGTGAACTTTAATATGGAGACCAAGCAGCTTTATATACGAGTTCTGCGCTTGCAGACACGTGGCGGCCCCGGACCACCCCGAGGCGGGGTGTCGATTCCTTCCCTTGGCGAGGGGTCCGGTTACTATACCGGGGGTCCGAGACCCCAAAGGGGGTCCGGGATTCCGCGGGGACCCGGACCTCCACGGGAGGTCCGGGGCCTCCGGCTGTTCGGGCTAAGCGTCTGCTTCTTCCGGAACACGTGGTGCTCCCGGACCTTTCCCAACCAGAGGACGGGTCCGGGGCCGTTGACGGATGAACAGGGCTTCCGGACCGCAGGGGTTCGGCTGCTGGACATAGTTAATGATAACTACAAAGCTATTCTTGCCTAGACACAGCAAGAGGGGGTACCCCAGTCTTGGGGTACCGACACACATCTATCAACTGTTCAGCAATTTGGGGCGAGCTACGAAACTTAAGTTTTGATGTCATTCTTACTTGGTAATTGTACTATGATTCTGGCAGGAGCTCTGTGGAGGGCAGGGGTCATTTGGTTTTTGCCTTGTAGCTCATCCTCTTTTTAGCAGATTTCCAATGACCAATTGACCCGTACCTTATTATGCAGTCATGGTTCATTTCTTGGGAGAAAAGAGAATGCATCTGATTGTTACATACTGTTATATATGAAGTTGAAAACTATGTTAGTGCTGCGAAAACCATCTCAATATTCCCATGCAATCCAGCCTTTTGTTACGCAGCACCTAGTTTTGGTTATTTGTATTTTTTTCCGAAAGATTGGTTATTTGAATTTCTATTTCTAATTTAGGTGTAACAGGGTCTGTCAGGTCAGCTAGTCAGAGCTTTTCGGCTGGTGATGAGAGGGCATGAAGTTTTTTCCCCCTGCGAACACGAACACTGCATCCCCCAACACTTGCAAAACCGAGCATAAGCAACGACGTGGAGCCGCCGAGCACCTTGCACTCATGTGTGCCTTGCTCAGTTGCTCTGCAATCCTTGTCAAATGTCAACCATGGTAGTTGGCAGTTGCCCCGGTGCTTAGCTCTGGTGCTTATAACAACAAAAACTGTCGCTGCTGTTGACTACAGTCCTATGTTTCCCTAACGGAAACTGATCTATGCTATGATCTCTTCTTCATTTTTTTTTTTGATAAAATGCTATGCTATGCAGTTTGCACTCTGCCAAATAATCGACTTGACCCAAATAATCGACTACAGCTGCAGTCCGGTGGTCGGAACACCTAGGTATGTTCAATGCGCAGACTCATAAAGACAGAAAAGACTAGGTAGGTTCAATTCATGTGCAGTTTGATATTTCCCTACAACATAGCAGGCAATCATGTCATCGCTAAACAACTTCACATATATAGATGAACGGCTACTATTACAAGTTCTTCCTTCAGCAGCTCCGGGCTCAGATGCGGCGGAGAGACGCCAATCGCCGCTCCAGATCGTCAACTTCATCGGAGGATTCTGGCGGTGCTGCCACATTTCTTGCAGGAGCCGCAGCATTTCTGCAGTACAACAATTAGTTTAGGAAGGTTAAAAGGTAAAGGTTAGCACGCAAGACCAGAATTTGAACGGTATGGTGTTGTCAGTTGTAACATCATTTGCATACCGTGCTTGGCTGTTGTCAACTTTCTTGTTAGTTGCTCCGATGCGACCTTTAGGAGCTGAAGAAAGCTGCATTTTCACGAACGAATTGGAAACAGTAGGGTCAGAATTAAGACTCAGTATCTGCAACCCATGTGTTGAAAGAAAGCATACCTGAGAAGCCACATCGACACCGATCTCGTCAAGGACCTGCATACCCGACAGAGGGTGGATGATAAGATAAGTCGGTATACAGCTGATGAATTTTCATGGTCAAGTGGAAATCAAAGCAGAATTCCTCACAAGCTGGTGTCTGAAAACTTTGGGTTACCTGGTTTGTAAGCTCTTCTGTTTCCTCTTCCGCCTCATCTTTGTCGAGTGTTTCATCAATGGCATCGGACATCATTTCAAGCTGCATGGAAACAGACATTTCAATGCGAGACAGCTATAAGCCTACAAACATTCTTTAAACATGCCAGACCAAACATCTGATATTGCGTATTCAGAACTCAGTTAGCTCTGAGAAAAGCTTAACCACTTGCTATCATATTTTATATTAATTTAGCACACTAGCAAGTTCCAATATTGTAAATGACATGAAGGAAATGTTTTTAGGATGCTAAGAGGTTCTGCTAGCTTGTGAACAGCTAACTGTTTTACATCAGGGATCACGAGCTTGCAAACGTGCTGAGACATATCAGTCAGGATGCAGGACCAAAACCCCATTACATAGAATTGGATATGTTTTACAATGCTTTTGCAGTGCTCTAGTTCATCCATATACGTATAGCAAATAAGTAGGCTGAGCATGAATTATATGACATAAGACTTCCAGCTTTGAACTTTGAAGTAAAACAAACAATCCAGCATAGTGTCAATGTTAATACCGTCATGTCCAACTGAGTTGATTGCTTCTGGAATTCTTTCATGACCTTTATCTGTTTCACCGGCTCCATTTGCTGAAATGTGCAGTGAAATACAGAAGTTCACTTAGAAGATAGTCTAACAATTGTTCACAAGCAGAATTTCTTAAGAGGATGATAATGAACAACAGCTAACATGGCTGTCTTTCATCATACCTTATTCATTGCTGCCATCGCTTTGCTTGCACCTTTCATTCCAGCAGAGATTGAGGTACCTGCATACATTGCCTGGAATGGATGTGTTAATCTCAAGTTAGTCTTGTCCACAAGCAGAACAACTTTTTCTAAAGAAAAAAAAAACATAAGGTAGCCATGCCTGTGTGTGAGTAGCTACTCCACGAATCTGTGCCCGTGTGCCTTGCAAATTGAGGATTTGTTGCCTCAGCCTGACAAGTTGCCGAGCTAATATTTTGGTTGCCGCCTTCAGAAATCCAGGTCATCAATTGTCAGAACATAGGACGGAGAAAATAGGGGTTCAAAGATTTCCCACAACTTCAGACTCACCTCATTTCCGGTCTTGGCAGTCTTTTTTATCTCTGCAACCAGCTTCTTCTCCTGCATGATTACCATTATGACATCAACAAACCGGACAATATGATTTGCACATAGATAGTTGGTATGGCCTTCTGCTGGGCCTGAATTGACAATAAACAAATATCCTACCATTGTATCATCCAAACTGATAAACAAATTTCCTATATTAGGGGAAGTTGAAATGAACTAATAACAAACAGATGCCCAAGACAGCTACATTGTATAACACATTCACACTCCTCTAGACCAGAGAGATTTGTTTTGCACTCTCAGCTCATGAGGAGGCTAGCATAATGGCACAAGGAAGTCGGGCTTCTGCTTCTAGATTGTGGCTAGAGCTTGGTAGGCATGGGCCATTATATTGTGTCAAATAATCGGACCTACCAGCAAGACTCATTCAAAGAACACAGCACTGAGTAGTAAAAATTTCATCTTGAAGTAACAGACAACGGCAGATTTAATACAACAATACTCCTGCCTCTGCTCATATTGTACTAGTTATATTTATATGTTTCAGAACAGCGTACTGCATACCTCCATTTGCAGGGAGCCAATCTCTCGCTCAACTCCTAAAATATGTAAATAGAGAATCGATGTCAGAAAAATTGGCACATTGCCAACAGTATTCTGGATTCTGTAACCTAATTTGAAAAATGAAACTTAAAACAAGAGAAACTATCAAAATATCCACCAATGTCCCAAATTCATGAACTTGTACCGGTCTGATCCAATATAACACAGGACCAATAGCCAATGTGGCAACAACTGCTGATCTTTTAGCATCAGTGGAGAGCAATACGAACTAAATAGCTGCTGCCTAAGCTCCACTCTATTTGAAACTGAATGACAGGACAGCTGTATCAAATTTGTGCTGTAAGAAGTAGTTATGAAATGCCCACCTATGTCCCAAATTCGTGTAATTGTGGAAATGTGTCTGATTCAGTAAAACACAGGTCGTGTGGCAAATGTGTCATAACAATTCACAAAAAGCTTTCAACCCCTTGATTCGAAAGTACACAGAGAGGGAAAATTGTTCTCACCCCTTGTGGCGACCGCCATTTCACGTTTGCTGGTCCTGAGAGCCTCTGCAAGTGACAAACAAACATCACATCAGCAGCAGTTAAATTCAGCGCACCGAGCTTGTGATCCGCATTCCCCGCCACGAATTTTGGGAGAAGAACCTCCACAACGCCCCCCAAACGAAACCTTGGTTCCTCCCTCCCCAGCAAAAATGCACAAGCTACCCGCCCACCCTAAAACCCTAACCCCCACGAGGCTACCCAAATCACCAACAAAAACCCTCCCCTCCCTCCTTCCGCCGGAAATCCGTCGAGGACCTCGCCTCCGAACTGCAGGAACGGCCACTTGCAGCCCGAATCACCGAAGCTCAACCGCAGATCGCGCCAAATCGACGGGTAAACATTCCCCAAATTCGCCGAGTATCAAGCTAGAACCCCCACCCGCCCCCTTCAACACCCGCGAGGCCGCGACAAGGAATCAAGCGCACCTTTGGGGTCGACCTTCTTCTTGAAGATGTTCATGGCTGCGGGATCGCCGGGGAGACCACCGAGCGCTCGCAGACGGGTACCCGAGCAGGAGGAGGGCCGCCCTCAGTCCCTCCCTCGCGGCCGCAGATTTGGTCGCAGGGGAGGGGTGGGGAAGTCGGCGCCGCGCGAGCCCAACGGGTAGTGTCAGTCGCCTGCCGACCCAACCCATCTTTTAGGTCACTCCAGCCTCCAGGCAGGCTTTTAGTAGCCGTTGCGAACGGGATAACGACGCGCCGCGCTAGGCGCACGCGGACCCGTTCTCGCCCCGGACATGTCGTGTGGGGTCCAAGGAAAGGTGGGACCCTTGTGTCATGTGAGTGACCATGGAGGAGTAGTGTAAGGGTTTTCTGGAGCGGGAGACCCGTGCGCAGCGCCTTGGCCCTTGGGATTGGACGAACTACCCCCCACTTAGGGATGCAAGCGGGGCGGTTTGCTGCTGCCCGCCCCGCGTCCCCACGAGCCGCAAGCTCCATCGCGGGTGTATGCGGCGGCCCGCATACCGCCGCATGCTTTTTGCGGCGTTTGCGGCAGCCCGCATTGCCATCTTCCCCGTGCTCTCCTCCGTCCCGTCCAGACAAGAACAACAGCAGCAGCCTCCACCCCACCGAGGCTCGCGTCGCTACTTCGTCTTCCTGCACCCGCTGGAGCCCAGCCAGCTTGCCGTCGCCCACGCAGTGCTCCTCGGCCTCCTGTGTCCTATATGCTGCATTCTGTTGGTTTCCAGGCAGCATCAACTGCGGAGCAACATCCGCTGGCGGAATTCTTCTTCACCGTTGTTGATGTCAAGCGAGACTACGCCTACAGCTCCTTTTATACCCATCGAACTCCGCGAGCTAGTGGAATCTAAACGATTGAACAGAAGAACCAGCTCATTAGTAACTGAATAGATCCTCAAAGGACCATCTCGCCAGCCCGCACGCGCGGTGCGTGAAGAAATTTCAGATCAAAAGAACAGATTCCTGAAGTAAGCTACGGCCTACGGCGCCGGTCAGATCCGCGAGGCAGTGATCCACAGGTACCTCGCGCCTCCGTGCGCAGCAGTCCGCCGGACCCTCCTCTGAGAGGCCAAGACAAATTGTGCTCTATATCACTGGAGTAAGATGGCGACGCCATGTGCGCGACCTGCGACGCACGCGAGGCCGCTCGCGCACGGGCGCCCCTCTTCTGGATCTCAGCTTGAATGGCCGATGGCGACTGCTGTGGCGCCGGTGCATGCGAGCTCGAATGGCAACTGCCGTGGCGGGGCGGCACACGCGAGGTTGATTGGCGACTGCGGCGGGGTCGCATGCGAGCAGCGCAGGGAGCCAAAGCTTTTTGCGGGCTGTGCGGCGCCGCTGGCCCCGCCGGCAGGCCGCATAACTCCGCTTCACTCACGCGGGCTAAATCGCGGCGATATGCGGGCTTGCGGCGCGGGTGAGTCCAGCGGGTTTGCGGCAAAGCCCGCCCCGCTTGCATCCCTACCCCCACTCCTCCCTGTTTTCTCTCTTTTTTTCTATATTTTTTATTAGGAATTGTTTTTTCTTCGAAATTATTATACAAATTGATTTTCTTCCTTGTATGCTGGGGGAGGTAATTTAGCTGACCAGTGAGGCAGTGGCCCATACCATCAATATTTTTTTAGGGAAACCATACCATCAATTTGTTCCCTTAATTTTGTGGGTAGAAGAAAGTAGAATATCATTACCTTTTGTTAGTTACCTATTTCGGTTTCCTCAACTATTGCAGCTTGGTCATAAAACTCACAATATCATCTCATCATGGAATAACGATCCATAAAAAAATGTCGTATTTTTAAAAAAAATTACACTATGCACCTCGTAATGCCCGCACACTCATTTTTATGAACATGTACGTAAACTCTAAATTTATAACCATCTTCGAACTCAGATCTGAGATGCTACAAAGGCTACTGTTATCACTAGCCTACGGCCCTTTTGCTGATGAGTACGTAAATGAAAAAAAAAATCATACCATGGCCAGAAAGTCCTTGGACGGAAAGGATGGCCTACTTGTTCTGTTCCAAAGGCCCATGAAAAATAAATGGGCTGCCATGAATGGGAAACTACATGGCCCAAATTTAGTATTTTGCATACTGAACATGGTCGACATACATCGGTATGGCATATAGTAATCAGATTTTGCAGTTATAAAAAACTAAGCACTGATTGGAACGAAACAAGCGGTGCTCTGTTCGCCCAAGGGCAGCAGCAATCAACGCGGGTGATCATTGGATTGGGTCAGGTTCTGCCGTGCAGTTCCGGATGGGGATGTGGGATCGCGTTGTTGGTAGCATATCCTGCTGTGCAGGGCCGCTTTTTTGCTTTTTGGCCCTTTGCGCGAAAGAAATTCACAAATAAACCTCGGCGAAACGTTTCCCTTTTTTGACCCTAGATGTCGGCGCCAGAGCTCGTGGCGCCGAGCTTTAACGTCTCGGCGCCGTGACCCATGGCGCCGAGCTGGGCGGTCTAATGCCACGCAAGCGATGCCGTGGCTGCCGACGTGGACAGGGTTGGAGCCAAAGATCATGGCGCCGAGCTCAGCGCCACAGATCTGGGCGCCGACCTCGGCGCCACAGATCTCGACGCCGAGCTCGGCCACACATATCGCCGCTAGCAGCCGCTCCCGCCTCATTCTTCCCCGCGTCGTACTCCCGCCGCCGTGTGCCCCGCCCGGCGCCGCCCGCCCCCGCCCTCCGGCCCGGGTCACTGCGCCGCCTGGGGCCACGCCTGGCGTGGTCCTCCCCCAGGGTCTAGACCGGATCGGCGCAGCGGCCGGCCCAGCTCCGCCCCGTCGCATCCCGACCGCCGCCATCGGCCCGCCCCCGCCGTCGACTCCCGCTCCCGGCGCCGCCCGCCCCCGTCCTCCGGACCGGCTAGCTGCGCCGCCTGGGGCACCCGGCGTGGTCCTCCCCCGGGTTCGGTCCCGGCTCGGCGCGGCGGCCGGCCCAAGTCCGCCTCGTCGCGTCCCTGCCAGGCTCGGTGTTGGCGGTCATTTTCAGTGATTTGTACCGCCAACATTCATTCGGATTTCAGGCTCTCAAGATCAAATTGCATCAAATTTCACTAACATTAATGAGTTCCACGAGTTTTGGTGCACTTGTGATTTCAGGAACACGATGTACAAAATCGAGCCAAAACGGGAGAAATCCCAGGCCGGCCTATCACTGTGCCATTTCATTGTGCGACTCCTCAGAGATGGTCCTGAGCAAGATACCAAGCAAAGATCAAGTATTCAACACGATCACAGTCAATCAAGATCAAAAGGCATGAACCAAGCCTATTCGGGTCCACAATCAGTGACAAACTATTCAACCAAAGCCGAACCGATTTGAGAACAAATATGCAACACGTGACCAACATGACAGAGCAACGGACGGCCGAGGCGAGCCAGAGCCAGGCCGGCCGGCCTAGATGAGGCCGGGCGGCCCTTAACTGTCATCGTTGGCGCCACGCAACCTTTGCCGACTTCAGGAGGGAATCAGAAGCGTCCACGAGAAGGCGGTGCAGGATCAGAACCACTCCTAGGCCGGCCGGCCTAGGGGAGGCCGGCCGGCCCTACTTGTCATCCTCTGAAGCTCCCCCTTGGCGTGGAAGTTAAGCACAATCTTCTTACCGGCTTACAACCAACGCCACCCGCTGAACCGACCTCGGAGCACTATAAATAGAGCTCACTCCCCCACTTGTAACACACACCATCCACTTGAGAGAAGTGTTCACTCTTGAATCCTCTTTGTATTAGAATAGGGAGAGAGAGTGAGGTGAGAAGCTTTGGTGCAAACAGCTTAAAGGAGCGGGCTCGAGTTCTCTCGGGTCTTACTCTATCTTTTGTATTCACCTCAGAGGAAAATATCTTTGAGTAAGTTCCTCGTCTCAACTTCAATTTCTCGCTAGCTTTACTTTCTGCATTAGTTACTTGTTTAATTACTTTCTTTGATCCGCGAGATCCTGAGTCTGCGTAAGTAGCAAGTTCTACTTATCTGAGGTTGCTTTCTTTCTAAGTACACGGTAGGAGCAAGTAGCTCGATAGTTGTGGGCGTGGTGCCCAGACTTGATTAGCTATCTCAGGTTATGTTCCACCCCCATGGTACCATTGTGGTAGGCGGCTGGTGGTGACAGCCATGTCCGTCCCTCGTAGTCCACCACGTTCGGGTGTTTTCATAGCAGTTGTGCCGACTGCCGTTGGACTCCCTTCTCACCCCAATCTGAGTCTTTCCCTGAGGCCGCCGAAGCAGATCGAGTTAGTAGTTAGCTTGTCGCTAGGTAGAATAGTAAGTTATCTGGAGTTAGACCCTCTTCCCTCTTACCTTTTCTCTTTTGGTGTGTCCGGTTGAGTAGTTCTAGATTTGGTCGAAGCTTTACCTTTCCTTGGATTCGATATCCCAGGTATACTCCCTGGTGAAGGCTACATCGGTCTCTGTACGCTTGCGGAGTAATTTGTTTAGTCTAAGGAGTGCCAACACTCGGCGCGTCTGCCGCCGAAGGCTCGGCGCGGCACCCGGCGGAGGGTAGGCGCTGCAGCCGTCGAGGCTTGGCGCGGCGCCCGTCGAGCCTCTGCGCCCCCTGCTGGCGCAGCGGCGATGCTTGGCTTGGCCTAGCGTGGCCGCGGTGCCCCACCGCACAGGCCGGCCGTGTAAGCCCGCCTCGGCTCCCCTTGCGTCAAGGTATAATTTTGTTTCTAAATTTCCATTTGCTCTTTTAGCTAGTGATTACAAGTTAGTTACAAAATAGTAAGCAAAATTCGATATTGCAGTTTAGTTCGCAATTTAGATAGTAGTGTACCAAAACTTGCAATTGTTACCAATTTAGTTGGCAATGTGTTTGTTACATTTATATTCAGTTTAGTACATATTACTAGGTTTGTGCATACAATGAATTTAGTTAGACAATAGTGAAACAATAAATTTAGCTTGAAATTAAATAGAAATTAGATAGGAACTCTTCATACATGAACAATTCAAGTTTCGGTCATTGAACCCGTAATTATTACCGTCTTGTGCATACAATTAGATGGACAATGTAGTGACCGTTTATCATGCGGAAAGTGTGGAGGAAGATGATTTTAGAAATATTAGATTTGTTGGAATGCAAAGGCCCCTATGTTGTTTGTTGGGAGACCGTTGTTTGCTGAGGTGGTTGCAAGGGCTCGTGATCAGATTTATTGCAATTCAAATGAGGATGAACTCAAATTTGAAGGGGTACTTCACTACGATAAATCGGGCTTAACTTATCCTAGACGGTTGCTCCCAATAGCATACCTGGATGATTGGGAGAATTACGTAAATGATGTCATGAAGAATGAAATTCCATTAATTGATTTGCTTGTGAGCAAGTTGTCACATAATTCAAGCCCTCATATGCATTCTCCTCACTCCGGGTATCAGACATTTGTACACTTATAAATACTCCCTAGTTGGTGAACTCCCAGCAGCACTCAAACACCGAAGCTCATTGTATACCCAATGTCTGCAGGAGGGTCTAGCGGGAAGGGTGTTGACGCTCTTTAGCGCCCCCGATTTATATACCGCAAGCGCACGGTTTCGTGTAGCTTTTCCCTCAGAGTATTCCCCCAAGGTTTATCAATCCACGGAACCAAAGAGATAAGAAACAATCTACTAGCATAGAGATTCCTTTATGTGAGATGGTGAAAACGAATCTAATCTACTAAAAACACGACAAACACCGAAGGTAGCAAGAGAAAGTTAGAGATAACCAATCTAGATCACCTAGATCATGCATATGTTGTAGTTCCAGCTAGATAAAGTGAAGTAAGATAGATGTGAATCTCAATGAAAAGCCTCTTTAAACCCAAAATCTCCAATCCGATCCCTCGATACCCAACCTACTTTGTGGAGATGGCCTGTCACGACGCCCCCCTTTTCAACGGGATATCCTGAAGCAAGTCGAACTCACTTTGGTAGTTCCGCCATGAACCTCTAGCCACCATGACTACAAGATCATGCTAAGTGATCTATCTCGATAATAGATCTAAGATGAAGCGAACCCAAAGAAAAGAACGAAATCGAAAGAGGAGAACATGGTCGCTAAACATTCGGAAACACAAATAACTTCACCATGAATGATAGTACATCACAAGATCACAACCGGGGCCCTACCTTGATCTTGATGATCCTAGCTCCAGAACTCCGACGTGGTCTTCCTTTCAAGGTTCCCACGTCGGCTACGGCAAACCCTAGACAACTAGCACAACCCTCGGCTCTCCGAGAGGTGTCCCTCTATCTTCTCTGCTCCTTGGCGTCGTCTCCCGAATTGCTCTCCACGTGAACCTTGGGAAGGGGACTTTAAATAGCCTCAGGGAACCCTCGGTCAAAGAGGAGGTCGAACCGACCTAAAAAGGGCCTGGGCCGGCCGGCCCAATGAGCCTAGGCCGGCCGGCCTGGCACTTTCTTTCGCCGGCTCGTGCTCAACTTTGTCCCCAAGCCTCCTGGAATCTTCTAGAGTTTATGTCTTTCACGATTGCACCCCTTTAGACGTCGTTATCTTCGAGATTTCTTCGAGGAGAAGGATAGGATGGAAAATCCTTCCTTAAATATCTCTTTGCTTTGCTTAGCCCCGAAGTATCTCGATCTTATCTTGTGGGCTTTGTCTTTTGGGCTTCATTGGAGGGTGGATGTGCATGAATGGGCCTCTAACCATCATGGCCTTCGATCCTTTGTTCGGGCTTTGGCCTTCGTCATTCTTCGTGTCATCGCGTGATCGTGGGCCTCGCCATTTCATGCTCCAAAATTGGTCAAAAACCTGCAAAAACGAAGTACCTCCAAAATATATGTGCAAACGTGAAAACGACCAATAATTGGGCCGAGGTTAGGATGGTTAGTGATTTTGATATTAAATTCATGCCATTATCAAAGTTAAACAGGGGATAAAATGGATACTTAAGGAGCGCAAACAAAGGGTTACTACGGTTTTGGGAAAGAAAAAGAGGGAAGAAAGGAAGATTCCATAATTTGGGACGGTCCTCTTGGACCTGATTCTTTTCCGGAACCGGTGTTTGAGTTTCCACCACAACACAAGAGTGAATTCAGCAACGAAACTCCTCTTAGATGATACGATGACCGTAGAGAACCGTGGCCAAAATGCAGACATGGTGAGAACTGCTTAGTGCAGATGTGCACCGACGGGATGGATGGCGGTCGGCGTTTCTTCAAATGCCCCCACGCATGGGTAATACTCGATTGTTTTATTTCTTTATCTTCATTGAGACACCTTACATGAAATTTATTTTGCAGTCTTCTGATGCTCCAGAAAACTGTGGTTTTACTAGGTGGGTCGATTCTGCACCAATTGATTCAGTTCAGGAGTTCATCGAGTACCTCCAGATAAAGATTTTTGATCTGGAATGCAAGGTGAACCATTATGAGGAAGTGAGCGAGGGTAACAAAGACGACGAAGATGATGATACCAGCAATGCTACCGTTTCATATGATGAACCATGTACTATTTTTTACTGCAACTGTCCTTGTCACAAGAAGAAGGGTCCTACGCCTCCGCCACCACCGCCGGCACCACTTGCAATGGGTGGATACTGCGGAGAAGACTCAACGCAGTTTGCTATGTGGGGGTACGGCTACTAGGACTACCCTAGTACTAGTGACATGCTGTATCGTTGTGTTTGTTGTGTTTTCTTAAATTACCTAAGACATATTAGGTTAGTTCAGAATCTGTTTATCGTAGTTTGCAATGGGTTCTGCCATGCCACTACATGTGTGATATGTGTTCCATTATCGTTGTATTATGATGTAATCCTGATGGTTCACATTATGTAATGCAGTTCTTAGTTCTTAATTCTTACCGTTATATTTAATATGTGGTTCACAATATTCTAGTGACCTAAAAAGGTCCGAAAAATTAAAAACAATTTCAAAGGTTTCATAGATTCCCGGCTAGCACTGCAAATTAATAGTACAAGTTACAACAGACAGAGTCAAACTCTCAACTGAAAACATAAACAACTAACTGCAGTGGCATGTGCATGCGACAATGTAATTCCTTGTTGCATCTAAAACTAACATGCCTTAGGGAATGTAAAATACCGGAATTATATGGTACTACTCTACTGAGTGCACCGAGGATATTTGCTCTTCCTAATTGCTTCGGACCCGGCTTCCTTCGCACGGCGTGCCCTCTCTCGCTTTCTCTCCCTGTCAGCTTCACGTTCCGCCACCGCCTTACGATCCACCTCCTCCATCCTCTTGCGGATCTCTTCTTGCTCTTTCTTGCGCTTCTCCTCTTGCTGTTCCTCGTGCTTCATTCGGTGCCAACGTTCCGCAGCCCACCTTGCTTGTTGCTCCACAAAGTCCTTTGCTTGCTACGACTTCTCGGTGTCGAACCACTGCACAAAATCACAAAGAGGCGGAGGAGACTTTGACCAACAAAAATTAGAATCAGAACACAATGTTAGGTCACAAAGAAAAAGAGCGACTGTTGTCCTGCTACCTTAGCCCGGTCTTTGCCGTATCGTTTAGGTGGATCATATTCGTAATTCTCACACATAAAGAACCTCATGCTGTAGTCATCTTCTAAAACATCTGATTGCATGAACTTGCACAACGAACCGCAGAAGCACATTGACACATCAATTCCTTCGGGTACGGTGGCTTTACACTTGTTCCATGGAATGTAGATTGCTTCTGACGAAGACATTGGTGCTATAGTGTGGTGCGCCAAATGACGAACAATGATTTCAATAATGCACCTACCGTATACCAAATCGATGCGTGAAAATATAGGAGGGGATAGAGGATACCTTGCTCTTGCAAATATGCGGTTCCAATCAGAGTTTCCAAGGTCCAATTTCTCGATTTTGATGGTTTCGCGAGTGGGAGTTGAGAAAAAAACCGAGAAGATGGTGAAATAATGGATGGAAGCTCGAGGAAGAAAGGTGAGGGCTATATAAATATTTACCCTCGGCGCCAAGATCTATGGCGCCGAGATCTATGGCACCAAGATCGGCGTCGTGGTCTTTGGCGCCGAGGTATTGGGCCACGTCGGCAGCCACGTCGAAGCTGCCGACACGCTGGCAGCAACCTCGGCGCCGAGACGTTAAAGCTCGGCGCCATGGTATGTAGCACCGACCCTCGGGTCCAGAAACGGAAAACGTTTCGCCGGGGATTTATTTGTGAATTTCTTTCGCGAGAAAGGCCAAAAAGCAACAAAAAAAAAACGGCTGTGCAAGGCGGTAGCAACCTTAATTCCATCAGCTTTTTTTCTCGCGCGGACACACGCAAGGCCACAAAAACTGCGCTGCCTAAGCGGCATGGACAACCGCGCTCGTTGACGAATCTGTGTGTACACGACTTGCCATCTTGTGTGTTGACAATGTCGGACGAAAGTTCATGTCGGGCACATACTAGTAGAACCGACGACAATGGCTTCATTTCAGACGGGCAAGATGCCTGCTGCCGTCTGCTGCCTTGACATGTCCAACAACAGCATCAGGCTGTTTAACTATACATAGATCAATTGCTAACAATTTTCTGGTAGTTAAGACTTCTCTGCAACACTTGTCCTCCCTTGCTATCTACAAATATTCTAACGGCTGGGCACATTATTCAGCAAATATCCCAACTAACACGAACGACTGGCATATGCATACGTGCACCACGATGCTAACTGATTCTAATCATAAGCAAATGACAATATAGTGCCGGCCGGTTCCAATTAGTTCGCACAGCACCGACTTTTTCAGGGAGGTAGAGCTCCCAACTCGGAGCTGAGAGTCCAGAACTGCAAACAGGGGCTCAAGCCAGCCCCGTACCAGCTCCCAAGATCAATGGATACCTCTAAATCCCCTCTCCATTTTTGGAAGAAAGAACGAAGAAGGGGAGGAGGAAGAAGAGAAGGGGGATGAGGTCCTTTCGTTCTGCTGGCTGCGGCTGGTGGCTGGTGCTTGTTTGTTGTGAGAGAATATTACTATTGGCTGGCTGGTGGTTTGATGTCAGAGAAAAATACTATTAGTTAGCTGGAGAAGCAGCCAGCGGAACAGAGAATATGGTCGCTGGGTTCGCCACTCAGTGCCAACCATGCTGTCCAAAAGGTAATTAAGCAATCGTCCACAAAGACACATGTAGCATGTCACTGATGCGATTAGAGCACGTGTAAACAGTGCCGACAAGAGTATTGTAGTAATTAAGCAATCGTACTATCATGTCGGGGACAGGATAAGCTATTTTGTGAGTTTAGGATAATCTCAGTGGAAGTGTTATAAGAGTGTTATCATATTAAATTTGCTAACATGTACTAATAGTATGAGGAGAGAGAAAAGAGGAGTATCATGAAATGTGAGAGGAGTGTCATGGTGATGACCCTCTACTGGCGTAGTTTTTAAAATTTCAGTCTAGATAACTATGTCGATGACACTCCCACTAAGACTGGTCTTAGTGAAACGTGCAGCTAGCTTGCTAGTTGGGCGTAACCTTTACGCTGACAGCTCAAGAACACTTTTAATTCCTTTTTAGCGCCTTTGCGATGGAACACGAACTCGCCTACTAGCTACCCGACCTGCAGGAAATTTGAAATTGATGTGAACTTGAGAAGCACCCGTTGATGTAGAAAACACGGATGTATAATTTCATACGGTTGTGCTTGCACGCGTGCGCGCCATTATCTGCTTTTCGTGTTGACGAAAGCCGCCCGTGGCAACTGGCAAGAGCCGACGACAACCGAACCATGCAGGAGAGACGACGCGACACGGAAGAGATCCGGGCAAGACCTAGCAGCTGGCTTCAACCGCTGCAGTACGTAGTTCTTGGGTTCAACTCATATCCGGGCAAGAGCCACATATGCGGTTTTTTTCCATTCCATCGTAGAGACTGTTTATCTTCTTCCTCCCCCCGTGTCCTCCGCCCCACCCACTCGTCCTCCACCCTGGCCGGCGGCTCCCACCGCCGCGCCGCGCCGCCCACCCACCACCCACTGCCGCGTTACCCGCCCGTCCACCACGCACCGCCGCGCCGACGCCCTTCTCGCCCCCGCCGCCGGCCACTGCCCACCGGGAGTCCGTCCTTGCCCGGCCAGCGGCCAACCCGCCTCCACCGCCGCCACCCCCACCCCCTCCTCTAGATTCGGTGGATCTTGGTATCCCAGCAACCCGGAACCTAAAGGCCGCCGCCCGCCACCACCCCGGCCGCCGGCCGCTCCTCCTCGTCCTCCCCTAGCTCGCCGGCGGGCGGGGTCGAGTGGAGGAAGATCCTCCCGGCCCTGTGCGACGCAATGCGTCGGCGCCGCATATGCGGCGAATAGATTTTCGGAACACGCGTGAGAATGAGAATCTACCGACTTGCCTCCCGCTTCCACTTGGTAATGCTTACCACCGCTATGGCGACGACAAGAGCCTGATGTTTCCTCACGTGCGGAAAACCGCACGAGCATCGCGCGCCAGATCCGGCGCCGACGCAGCCGGCCCCAAATGCATTCACCAACGGCGCATTTACCGGCAAGCGCCAGCAAGAAGGTGCGGCGGCGACGCCGATGCATGCGCGGGGGCCGGCCGTGATCAGCCACAGCCCACAGGCCATCATCACATCATCAGGCCCTCACGCGATCGCCTCAGGTCCGCCGCTGTCTCGCCATCCGGGGACACCACCCTGATCCCGATCCCGGCGGCGATCCGCCCGGCCCCACGGCGAGCGACGTGCCAATACAGACCGGCCCGATCTCAGGCAGTATCTCACGCTGACTGGTGGAGCCCGCGCCGCAGCGGCGCCTCCCGGCTTGCGGGGAAGCTTCCCCGGCACCGTCGATCGGGTGCGGCGACCCACCCAGCGGGGCAGGGCGTTGGATTCGACGCTTCCTGCCACCTTCGCTAGGCGCCGTCTCAACAGCCACGGCCCGTCCGTACGCCAGCTGTCGGGCGTGGCGCTAGCTGGCCTGTGCTGCGCCCCGCCGCTATAAAAGGCTCGAGCTAGAGTGGACTAGGACGCGTCGATCGCGGCACTCCCAGTCTCTCGCATCTAACGAGCTAGCTATCCCAAGCTCCATTCCATCCGCCAGCTAGCTCGCTGTGCTCTCTAGTTCTGGACTCCTGACCTTGTTGCCGCGGACCTGTGAGATCGATGGAAGCGTACGCAGCAGCGATGCCTTCACCGCCAGCAATAGCCATGGGCGTCGACAAGCTCAGCTACGAGATCTTCTCCCTGCTTGAGACCAAGTTCCTCTTCGGCGCCGCCGGGGGGTGCCTGTCCTCCGGCTCCGGCACGCCGGCAAAAGCGAGTTTTGACGGTGGACGCGTGCGGGTGCTGGCCCTCGACGGCTGCGGCGCGGGCGCCGAGGACGCGCTCCTGGCCGCCGCGGCGCTCACCAGGCTCGAGGCCGGGCTGCGGGAGCAAGCCGGGGACCCCGATGCGCGCGTGGCCGACTTCTTCGATGTCGCGGCGGGCGCCGGCGCGGGAGGCGTGCTCGCGGCGATGCTGTTCCTGAGAGGCCCCGACGGGCGGCCGCGGTACTCGGCCCAGGAGGCGCTCGAGTTCGTCGCCGGCAGCGTGGGGAGGAAGGACGGTTGGGGTGGTCGCCGCGGGAGGTGGGCGAAGATATTCCGCGGCTCCCGGAATGGCGACGCCATGTTCCAGCGCCTGTTTGGCGAGGCGACGCTCAGGGACACCGTGGCGCCGCTGCTCGTGCCCTGCTACGACCTCGCCACGGCCGCGCCCTTCGTTTTCTCGCGCGCCGATGCCGTCGAGAGCGACGCATTCGACTTCCACCTCCGCGACGTCTGCGCCGCCACCTGCGCCGCGGGCCGCGCGGTTGCGTCTGTCAGGTCGGTGGATGGTCTCACGGCCATCGCCGCGGCGTCCGGAGGCGCGGCGGCCATGGGCAACCCGGCCGCCGCCGCCATCACGCACGTGCTGCACAACAAGCAGGAGTTCCCCTTGGCCACCGGCGTCGAGGACATCCTCGTCCTCTCCATCGGCGCCGGCGCGTCCTCCGCCACCGTCTCCTGCGGGTCGAGCGCGCCAATGCCCACACGCTCGCCCTCGCCGCGCAATCTGGCGCGCGCAACCGCCGAGGGCGTCGCGGACATGGTGGACGAATCCGTGGCCATGGCGTTCGGGCCCGCGCGCGGAAGCAACTACGTGCGCATCCAGGCCGGCAGGGCGCCGGCCCCGCTCCGCGCGGGGACGGCGGCCGCTGCCGTGGGAGCGATGCTGGCGCAGCGGAGCGTGGAGTCCGTGCTGTTCCGCGGGCGGCGGCTGTCGGAGCGGACCAACGCCGAGAAGGTCGACGCGCTGGCGGCGGAGCTGGTGAAGGAGCAGGAGCGGCGGAGGCGCAGCCCGCTCCCGAACGTGGCCATCAAGCAGCTCGCCACGCCGCGGCTGTCGTCGGCGACCACCGCGTCGTCAGGCACCACGACGGCGAGGACTGTGTCGTCGATGCCGTCACCGGCGTCGTGGGATTCACGCCGGTAGCGAACTACCGAGGCCGCCTCCGTGGCGCGATGAGGATCTACTGATCTATAGCGTACATAGTAGACATGCCATTGAGGAACTGACAACGCTATGTTGTCTCCGATAACGAGCCACTGACATGCGGGATGCCGGTTGGGACTTTGAAAATGAGACTTTCTTGCGACAATCTATCCCGCGAGCACACTGTGGTTTAAATTCAGTTGTAGCTTTCCTATATTTTCTTTAAACTTAAAATACCCTCTCCTCTTGCGGCATAAACAATGTAATGTAGTGCAGCTGAGGTGTGCTGGCTCTAGCCCCACATGTCAGTGACCATGCACTGTGGGCTTGGGGTTGACCCACCTTGCTGGTTGACCCACCTTGCTGTCGCCGAGAGGAGTATGTCAGAGGAATGGCGTGCGCTCCAACCTTAGGCCTCCTTGAAAGGTAGAACATAGCGCCAAGCACAGTAAGAGACATCCCTTCCAATGATCTGGCTCATGGCATGAGCGATCCTGCACGCCATCCACTTGTGATCTCAAAGTTTGTATATAACAGTATAAGACTATCTCTTGAATAGGAGATAGCTCTTCACTTTTGGTACTGTTATGGATTGAGTTAGCTTTTGGAGGAGGCCTTTGCTGCTGCCGAGAGCAGTATGTTTGATGGGTCGATACAACATTACTGTGCTAATTACCAGATTTTAGGAAAGACACAACTTGACATGGGTTTCCATTGTGATTACTCGAACATATCGGTGGGTGGAAATGCTAGCCTGATCAACGCGCGAGCAGGGGCCCCACGATGTGAGTAGTGCGGTCGACTGGGGAATTGCATCACGGGCCCGACGCCACGAACGCAAGTACTGTACGCAACAATTAGCGCAAATCATTGGATCAGCAGCCCAAGCGACAGCAATATATACTCCCACCACGTACCCGCGATCCGTATGATTCAGTGCTGATCGGAGATCAAATCAGGAAGAAAAAAAAAGGGTTGGGCCGGCGACATGCATGCATCCGGCGGCAACGCGACAGGTGTACAGAGTACAGTAGGTGCTGCGCATACCGGCCGTGTCGGGTGCGGCCACGTAGCGCGGCCCCGAGGACGCCATGTGCCGCCGCGCGCAGGTGCCGACGAAGTGTCGGCTACAATATGGCGCATCGCAGCCGCGCCGGACGGACGGGCGCTAGCTGGAGCTGCGCGCCGCTTGGCGCCGGTAGCCGCGGGGCCGGGCCGGGGCACGCGTCCGCGCGGCGATTTCGTCGCGACCCCCGCGGCCCAGATCACGGCGGAAAGTGTAGCAGCAGCGGCCGCTGGCACAGGACTGGAGCCCGCGTCCGGCGTCCGGCGTCAGCCCCCGTCACCCGTGCGCGCGTGCAGCACACAATTCCTGAACAAAAAATCTTACATGTATGAAGTATCTTTTCACGGATGGGTGTAACTTTTCACGACGAATCTAATGATAGTAATTAATCGATGATTGGCTACAGTTATGCTACAGTAACCATCCTCTAATCGTGCGGTCAAAGACCTCATTAAGTTCGTCTTGCGAAGTAGAACAAGACTGTGGAGTTAGTTTTATAAATTACCTTTATTTAGTATCCTTAATTATTGGTCAAATTTTTATAATACTTATGCTACTCTCGTGCTGTGTGGAATCTGGGACGGGATCGGAATACATGCTAAAACATGCATGCACCACGGCCGCACCGCAATATGCAGACGACGCACCTTTTTTTTTTCTTTTCTTGTATTCTAAGACGACGATTGTACAGTCCCCGTTGACGAATGACGATCGAACTGCACTAATTGTTGCCCACCTACACATACATGCAATCGTACCATCTGCTGGCTCTGCATTGCCGCTGTAGGTATGGACGATGACTCCGTGTCACACGGAGTAAGGGGCATGAGTCTTTGCTGCCGGCAGCTGGATGCTATTTTGATGTGACTAGTTATGTCAGCTTAGGCCGTGTTTAGTTCTCTAAAAAATTTGGATTTTGGTACTGTAACATATTTTGTTGTTATTTTACAATTAATATCTAGTCATGAACTAATTAGGTTTAAAAGATTCATCTCGTATGAAACAGTTATACTATGTAATTAGTTTAACATTTAACTTTTAACTTTTTTTCTGGAGCAATTGACACTTGTCCTCCCTGTCTAAAAGATACTGTCAGACATGCACATTGTTCTTGCCCATATAACTGACACGGACTATTGGTGTTTATATTTATATACGTGTGTGATGCCTCGGAAATGATATATACAACTATATAATTCAGGTAATCATCAGTATGTGTACAGTGTTACGACGTGTAGTGCAGGCTTATTCCGCGTTTGCAAACGTACACATTCCCAACAAGATTAGGCATCTTCGGATAATATATGAAAAAGTTTAGGACATGGTTACTCCAATTAAACTAGTAACCACTACTGTTGCATGCAGCATCTCTTGGTTTCTTCAATTCGCTAGCTGTTGGGTGTACCGTCGTGTACGACCTGCTGGGAGATGCGTCTGCTGGGCACTGCAGTTTAATTTGATGGGTTAGCAGGTGTCCGAGATCAGTTCATCAGTTGGTCTAGGGGTGAGCTAGCTTAGGTGGCATGATGAAAGCCCGTAGAAAGTGCAGACGGCAACCACCAAGGCACAATGCACAGCCCCTGTACAAGGGCAGGACAGGAACACGACACAAATACAAAGCACGCACAACTGTACGCTGAATCTTTAATCTTTGATTAGCAGAGTCCGACTTTTTTCTTCTTCTTAATTTTGGCCATCCAGAGTTTAGATTCTATATAGATTGGCAATACGAGACTAACATGCATTGGAAGATTTCTCATAAAAACTTGTAAACAAAGCACGTTTACGAAGCAGTTTAGCGTGTAAAATCCACGGTGTGTCACTGTTACGCTAAGCCAGTAAGCCTCACGGGTCACGGCACGGACACCAGCTACCAGGCTTTGCTGCCAAGTGGATCGAGCGATAGACTGAAAATCCCAGCACACGAGCACATGATTATCTACTGTACCAACTCTACTACTGCGGTCGGCCTGTTCCAGTACAGTGAAGCGCGCGGACACGGAAAGGGGTCCGCGGGCGTACGCCATTACCTACGGCGCGCTGCACGGACGCCGCCGCCTCCGGCACCGGGCAGCGCCAGCGCGCGCGGTCGCCGCAGGTCCGCCGCTGTCCCGGCATCCCGATCGCGTCGGTGATCCGGCCCCACGGCGCGCCTGATTCCGCCGACGACTGGTGGCTGGCCGTATCAAGGCCGGTCGGGCCCATGCGCCGGCGTCGCGCTGCAGGCCGCGCGGCTCGATCGGGCAGCAGGAAGCTTCGCCGTCGGGTGCGCGTGCGCACGGCGCGGCCCATCCGTCCAGCAAAGAGGAGTGGACGACGACGCTTCCTGCCACCTTCGCCTTCGCGTGGCCCCCCCTCGCGCCGTCGATCCCAGCTCCGACGGCCACCGCACGTCCGTACGCTAGCTGTCCGGTCAAGCCAGCGGGAGTGAGCGCGCGCGGCCGCAGTCTCTATAAAAGGCCCCGGTCGGAACGCGTCCACCATCGCGGTCGGTCTCACTCGCATTCCCGAGCTCCCGTTACTCCTCTGTCGAGCTAGCGATACGTCCACTTCCCCTCGTGCGGCTTGCCTTTGCCTGCCAGCGTGCTACGCAGCGAATGGAAGCCTACGCGGCGGCAGCGGCGTCGCCACGGACGACGGCCATGATGGGCGCGGACAAGCTCAGCTACCAGCTCTTCTCCCTGCTCGAGAGCAAGTTCCTCTTCGGCGCCGGCGCCGGGTGCCTGTCCTCCGGCCCCGGGACCCCGGCGCGGGCGTTCCTCGACGGCGGGCGCGTGCGGGTGCTGGCCATCGACGGCTGCGGCGGCGCGGGCGCCGAGGACGCGCTCCTGGCCGCTGCGGCGCTCGCCAGGCTCGAGGCCCGGCTGCGGGAGCAAGCCGAGGACCCCGACGCGCGCGTCGCCGACTTCTTCGACGTGGCCGCCGGCGCGGGCGCGGGAGGCGTGCTGGCCGCGATGCTGTTCCTGAGGGGCCCCGACGGGCGGCCGCGGTACTCGGCGCAGGAGGCGCTCGCGTTCGTGGCCGGCGGCGTCGGGAGGAAGGGCTGGGGCGGCCGGCGCGGGCGGTGGGCGAAGATATGCCGCGGCTCCAGGGGCGGCGACCGCGTGTTCCAGCGCGTGTTCGGCGACGCGACGCTCAGGGACACCGTGGCGCCGCTGCTCGTGCCGTGCTACGACCTCGCCACGGCCGCGCCCTTCGTGTTCTCGCGCGCCGACGCCGTCGAGAGCGACGCGTTCGACTTCCGCCTCCGCGACGTCTGCGCCGCCACCTGCGCCGCTGGCCGCGACCCCGTCGCCGTGAGATCCGTCGACGGTCTCACGGCCATAGCCGCGGCGTCCGCGGGAGTGGCGGCCATGGGCAACCCGGCCGCCGCCGCCATCACGCACGTGCTCCACAATAAGCAGGAGTTCCCTCTCGCCACCGGCGTCGAGGACATCCTCGTCCTCTCCATCGGCGCCGGCGCCTCCGCGACGACGTGCGACGGGTCGAGCATGCCGATGCCCGCACGCTCTCCTTCGCCGCGCGAGCTGGCGCGCGTCACGGCCCAGGGCGTCGCGGACATGGTCGACGAATCAGTGGCCATGGCGTTCGGGTACACGTGCGGAAGCAACTACGTCCGCATCCAGGCCGGCAAGGCGCCGGCACCTCTGCACGCTGACAACGCGGCCTCGGCCGCCGGAGCGATGCTGGCGCAGCGGAACGTGGAGTCGGTGCTGTTCCGCGGGCGGAGGCTGTCGGAGCGGACCAACGCCGAGAAGGTGGACGCGCTGGCGGCGGAGCTGGTTAAGGAGCAGGAGCGGAGGCGGCGCAGTCCCCTCCCGAACGTGGCCATCAAGCAGGTCGGCACCCCGCGGCTGTCGTCGGCGACCACGTCGTCGTCGGGCACCGCGACGGCGAGGACAGCGTCGACGATGCCGTCGCCGGCGCCGTGGGATTCTCGCCGGTAGGCGTATTGGGTTAATTTAGGCCGTGACGGGATGACGATCCTGTGTAATGTGTACATTGCATGTCTCTGACAAATGCTAGGCGTGACGTGTGTTGTTTTGTTCTTTGCAAGAATTAGACACTGGCGTGCGGGTTGCAAAGTTTGGGAATGAAATATATTATCTTATTATTTGGCCAACAAACAGAATCTCGACGTTGGCTCTTAACGTCTAGAAATTTTCACGTTAATCAGAAAAAAAAATAAAAATTAACCACCATTTCTATTACGATAAAAATTAGCCTATAATACCTCTGTATTTAATTAAAAATCACCCACCAATACCATTATGAAAAATTAAATATAAAATATCATTTAGCTATGTATCAGTTACAAATATATACTATTAATAAAACAAAATAAAATGAAAATAAAAATAATTATCTACATAATATTATTGAAGCTCAACAAATTAAATTATTATTATAGTTAGATCATAGTTGAATTATTTTAATCAACAATAAGACATAATTTACGATAATGAACAGGATGATATATGGTAAAAAAATAGTATAACCTTTAAGTAAAGATACAACGACATAAAAATTTTAGAATTTTCAATACTAGCCACGCAAATGCGCGGGCTATATGCCTAGTTTGGTTACTAGAATTCACGAGCACGACTATTATTCTCCAATTATTAAACCTAATTGAGGAATTTCTTCTCTCCTCTTTAGTATCTTCTCCATCTTCAGTGGGTCGTCACTCATCAGAGATGATCCATTGAGACGTCCGTGGCGGCACTCAAGCATGGACCATGGCTGTGGAGAGACTGAGAGACGCACAGTGGTCTTCGAGACAAAGAGCATTTAACTAGAGATAGGAAAAGTTTGGTTTATATCCTTAAACTATCATAAAAATTCGATTTTCAATTTTTAATTACAAAATCAAATAACAAATGTCATTCAATTGTTAAAACCGGGCAATGGCAGAGCTTGTGACTGCATCCACGGGCTGCTATCTCTAACACTAAAAAGCAGCAAAGGAAGGTCTCCACTCCAATGGTGTGTACGGAAATGAGTCCGGTGGATATTTAATTTTTTTCCCGTTGTTATGAGTGGATATTCTCTTATCGCGATATTTACAAATACTCCCACATATTTATCGCAAGAGAGAAAAAAAAACCTAATCTACCTTGACTGCCAGCATGGAAGAAGGATGCGAAAGAATATAAAATTTTCCTGATATAGCGTGGTACTCCCTTCGTTTTAAATTACAATTCATTTTACTTTTTTTTTACCTTCAAGTTTGATAAAAAAAAAGCCAAATGAATTATAATTTATAACAAAGGAAGTAGCTCATGCATCTAGCGTGGCAAATATTTTGCCGACGTGGTTATGATTTTCTTATGGCTCCGTGCAAGTTTTCATGTAGTTATGATCTCATTGCTACAAATAGTGTAGCATAAGAGAAAATTGAGAGCTGAAGTTTGTAGATTTTGCAGCGGTGGGAGTGTGCTGGTCCAAAATTCCAGCGATGAGATTCCGCCCAGCTGGAGCCCGTCGCCTAGGCCTAGCGACGACCCTCTAGTTTGACCACTCAGCACGCTCGCGCGCACGGGTGCCCTGGTGGCCTGGTGGGTGGGTGGTGGTCATGGAAAAAAATTTCGACCGGTAAATCCGGTTTACCGGAAAATTTACCGTTACCGGTAGTGTCCGAGAAATGGATTTCGGTGATATTTCGCATTTACCGTTTTCAAATTTGAAAATTTCAAAAAAATTATATAAAATAGGGTAAAAATCTGATAAAAAACTAGACATTTTTATGAGCATTTTGGACTAATATTTTTTGTTGAAATGTAACCTCATATGTTGTGTAAAAAAAAAAGAAAATGAGCTTTTACTGTTGAACGACTCACCTTATCCATTCGCACGCCCCGAGCAGCCGTCCACCCTCCCCATTTCTCCTCCTCCAGTCCTCCGACACCCGAGCTGCTCCCTCCTTGGCTCCCGGCGATTTCCGACCGGATCCCACCGGTTTCCGCGCTCGTGGAGGCGGTTTCCGACCGGCAAGAAGAGGTTTCCGGGCGGGCGCGGGCGCCGGTGCCGCTGCCGGCCGCTCCCGTCATTTCCCGAGCGGAAATCGGGGTGTTTCGGCCGGATTTCGTCGCCGGTCGCGCGTAGCTTCCGCTTGCTCCGGGTTTTGCGGTTTTCGGAAGTTCCGGCCGGTAAATCTTTGATTCCGACCGGTTTTTCTCCCTACCGACCGGATCCGGCTGCTGTGGGTAAGGTTTTTTTTGTTTGAATTTTTTTATGGTAGCAAGTAGTGTAATATAAGTATTAGTAGAAGTATACAATGTTTTTATGGATTAGAAAACGAGAATGTGCATGTATTTGTTATTCATGTTTTGTTATGTATGTGTATGAGTACAAATGTGAAAATTAATATGCATGTGTTATGACAAATTGAGAATGTGCATGTTTTTTTGGTATGTGAATATGCATGTGCATGTGTATGAATGTTGCACCGTTGCAGGTAAATGGTTGACCCTGTTTGGGAGCATGGAGAAAAAAGGGGATCGGGTTTCAAGTGCAAGTATTGTGGCACATCAAAGAGCGGTGGAGGGGCAACACGGTTCAAGGACCACTTGGCACATAGAGGTCATGATGTTATTGATTGCCCTTCGGTTCCCCCCGCGGTGAAGAACTTTTTCATTAGTGAGTTGGACAAGATAAAGGCGAAGAAGTATGAAAGACAGCAAGATAGACGTAGGAGAGATGCTGCAGCTCGAAGTACTCAATATGTTGACTTTGAAGGTGAGGAAGAAGAAGAAGAAGAGCAGGATGATGAGTTGCAGCAAGCTTTGAGACATTCACGGGAAGAGTATGAGTTTAGGCAAAGGGCTGGTCCAAGGTATGAGAGGGGTGGTGGTTCTGGATCAGGCCAGGCACGGGATCCAGGTGGTGGCTCTAGACCAATTGGGAGGATGTTTTCTAGGAGTCGGTCACATATCCCCGAGCGGGCAAGGGACTATAACCTTGCTACTGCTTCATTTGTATTTTTCTAATGGATCATGACATTTGTAAGAATTTGTAGTTTTCTAATGGATTCCAACAACTTGCAGGAGATAACAATTGTTCTGAACGATATAGGGCCAGAAGATGTGATTCAGATAGTCACTGATAATGGCAGCAACTTTAAGAAGGCTTGCAAGCTGTTGGCAGAGGAGTACCCTCACATTGTGTGGCAGCCATGTCTTGCCCACACGATCAACCTCATTCTTAAAGATATTGGAAAGTGGGATGATCACAAGGCCATGATTCAGAGTGCCCAATATATTTGTCAATGGTTATACAATTCTAATAGTGTGCACTCCATGTTTAAGAGTGCCACTGGTGGGGAGCTAGTTAAATGGAATGCAACAAGATTTGGCACTAACTATATGTTTCTGGAGAGTTTTATGAAGAAGAAAGATCAATTTATGATATGGATGATGTCAACTGAATATAGATCATCACGCCACTACAAGACTGAAGCAGGCAAGTATGCATTCGAATGCATGACCTCTGTTCAATGGTGGGCAAACATGCAGTATGTTATTAATGATGTGGAGCCTCTCTATTCTTTTTTGCGATTTGCTGATCAAGACAAGACTCCAACTTTGGGTGAAGTTCTTATGGAGTACGGCAGCCTCAAGCGTACATATCATACCCGGTTCCATTCAGATATGGCAAGGTGTGACAGGATCATGGAAATTGTTGACAGAAGGTTGGCTAGTGTGTTCGAAGGTACGTATGCGCACACTGCTTGTGCCGTACACCCATATGCTTGTTATGCGTTTGGAATATCAGAAAATGTCTTTGGAGACCTTCGGAAAGGGCTGGAGAAACTTTTTGACATCGACAGAGCAGCACGTGCACTACAAGAGTATGAGCTCTTTCGTCGAAAACTTGGAGAATTCTCATCTGACCTTGCTGCGAGGATGGCAAAAGATAGAGGCACTTCTCCAGCTAGTTGGTGGGCTATGTTTGGTTCAGAAACACCACATCTTCAGATAGCAGCTAAGCGACTACTCTCTCAATGCGCATCATCAAGTGGATGTGAAAGGAATTGGAGTTCCTTTGCCTTTATTCACACAAAGCTTCGCAACAGGTTAAGCAGCATGAAGCTCCATAATTTGGTATATGTGCACTACAACCTTCGGCTTCGTATTCAGCGTGCAACAGCTACAGTTGAGGCAAGTGATTTCGATCCTGCTACTAGCTTCATGGATCTCTCATTGTATCGGCAGACCAGGCCAATTGAAGAATGGATGCAGCATGGTAGATCAAATAGAGCACCAACCTTAGATGAAGATTCTGATTTTGCCGACCCTCCTGTGCCTGCTCAGATCTTGACTGACCTCGCACGTAGGGTGGGTGAGCCAGTAAATGTTGATGATTGGGCCAGAGAGAATATTGGTGACACCCACCTAGGGAAAAGAAAGACCAAAATTCCTCCAAATCAGTCTAAACGAAAAAAACAAAGAAAGGGTGACGTTGAGGAGGAAAGCATTGGCACTGACGATACCACACCAGAGCCTAGTGATGATGGACATGGTGGTAGTGGTGGTGATGATGATGACGACGACGACGATGACGATGATGGTGATGGCAATGAGGGTGGTGATGACAATGACGATGATGATGGGGATGATCGTGGTGGTGCTTCTACTAGTGGTGCTCCAACTGGTGCTATGAGATTTACGGGAGAGACTGCCTTCACTCATGCCACACAAGATCAAGATCATGGAGCACCCAGCTCTCAACGTCGCACAAGAAGCAATACTCGTCCATTAGGCCCGTACGACGGTGAGGATGATGGTAGCTCTACCTCTGTCAGTTCCACCTACAGCTACCCGTCGGCACCCTCCTTTGTGTGGCCACCACAACCACATCCGATGGCTGTCCCTCCGCGTCCTCTATATGGATATCCCCATATGTACTATCAAGGATATCTCCCATATGGAAATCCTCACATGTACTATCAGGAATATCCCCCAGAGCAAGATCCCTCCGAATGAGTACCTAAATATGTAGGTAACACATCTTATTTTCTCACTTGCATTCATTTCTTTTACATCTTCTCACCCATTTTATTTATTCCTTTTTATAGGATTCGACGTTACAATGGGAGTCATCAACAATTTCCGGTCGGTCGTAAGGTTTTCCTATGGGAAAACACCGAAATAAAAATTTTAGAGTATATTATGTGTTAACTATTTGAGACTTGTATTATTTGAACCTATATTTTATTTGAACCTATAAATTGTGTTAACAAGTTGAACCTATATTTTATTGCATTTGGATTGTGGTTTGTATTGATATACATATGTTTTACGTCAATTCTATTAATATTTGCTTTGTAAGAAAATCATTATGCATATTGAACTATTATATATAAGAATTAGATATAATTCTCTGAAAATATTACACTTCTCTTAACACAATTTGTTGTTTTCTACCGTGGTCAACATTTTTCGGTAATTATGCAGCCTATTCCACCGAAATTACAACGGAAACCGGTCGAAAAATACGAAATTCGGTGGTTTCAAATTTGAATTGGTTTACCGACCGGTAAATCCGGTAAACCGCCGGTTTTCGGTATTTTTCCGTTACCGGTGCGGTCCGGTAAATGACTTACCGCCGGTAAGTTTATCCTTGGTGGTGGTCTGGTGGAGCATTGGGTGCGGCCGGCACTTCGTTTCGGCCCGTGATTTGCGCCGCGAGGAGACGCGCTGCGGCTCTGCCGGCGCCGAGCGGCTTTTTTTTTTTTGAAAACTGCGCCGAGCGGCTTGGCTGCCGGCAGCGACCACCACTTGGTCCGCACTTGTACGTGCCACATGGCAGGGCGCGGCGCTTGTACGAGTACCACCACTCCAGTGTACACGCGCCCAACCCACGGGCGTCGCGTACCGTCGCTTTTTTGCGTCCGCACGACCGCATGTTCCCCGGTTCCGATCCAATCATCGCCGCGCGCGGATGTGTCGGGGCATCCTTGTCGCTGCTGTGCTGAGCTCCAAATCTCCAATGATTCCCCAGCCGGTGGCGCGCTGATGATTTCCCACACATCGCTGCCTGCCATGGCCTTGTTGGTCAAACCGGTGCTCCGTCAGTTGATCCTTTCGGCTTGATTGGTGCCCTGATGATTGGCAAGTTGATCATTATCTTATCTGCTTCAACCATGTGTCCATAATAGCCATTTCCTGAAGGGGAAAAAACTTATGACAAATAACGGAATTGTTGAGATTTTCTTTGCTGCGGGTTAATTTAGTTGGTCAGGGACTTTCTTATGACAATAATTTGTCAGTTATTGTACACAAATATACAAGAACAGACACAAACGGTGGAACTAGCTAGGTTCTAGCGTATTGCTACGACATTCATGTTTATATACGTTTGACAAATTGATACTAGAAACAGATTTTGTAATCTTCAAGTTTGTTTCTCTCAACAACTGTAATCATTACAAAAAAAAAACTCGAGACCAAACTATCAAACTACAGTACGCCCGAACAATCATTTGCTTCGTACCATAGCACCAGCTAGCACTGAATTGCACGTACGTACACGCCAAAGGTTCGTGTCAAACTGTCAATTGGACAGAATAATAATGCTAGCATAAAAAAATGGTGGCCACTTCAACTTTAGGGAGGGAGGACAAATGCCAGACTCGATTATCAGAAAACTGCTGTAGTACAAAATCCACACGAGTGACCCATATCATCTATTGTAATCTATGGTTCGGTGGATTTGTCATTCGTCACACCAGTAGGCGGCATAAGGCACCGGGGCATCATGCCCGTTTGAATTGAATTCATTGTCGCTTACTTTACTACTACCTAGTATGAGTCCGACACAGCATGTCCAAGCTTTTCAGTTAAAATGGCAGAAGTCGTGTATGGAGCAATTAGTCAACCACTGCATTCTAACACTCATGCTTTCTTCACTTATAAAAGTCGAAGTCCGTCTCAGGCTTCTTCACATTGGTCCGGTAGCCCTTCTCGAAGTCCTTTTGGAGGATGACATACCGGTTCTTGCGGACAGCATGCATCCCAGCTTCTTGACATATAGCAGCAATCTAAAAAGACATTGATCAAGTGTTAAAAAACACGTTAAATACCAAATGTATGTCTAAATTACATTATCAGATGAATAACTTTCCATCAGAACATTTCATATCTATGTGCATGGCATAAGGAGGAAAGCAGTATAGCATTGCCTATCAAGAGTAAAAAATGAGAAGATATTTGCACGAATCCAGCCATCAGCAGAAGTTTTCCACTCATACTAAAGAATGAAAAGAGACACATAATTTGCAAACAGAACTGCATGATTACTATAAATAATATGAGCAATAAATTAAAAAAATCAACATGCAAACTGCTGCATCACACATATTTATCCATTTAGAACATAGTTTTGCTCATGTAAGTGTAGTTCTCCAAATTTACCGATTTAAAATGAAAAACATAACCGTAGTACTTAATGATTAAATTGAAAGTCCAGATGAAAGAAGCCTCACATCTGCAGCACTGATCTTATCCGGTCTGGATATAAAATCTTCCAAATCAACCTCATCACTCAAGTTCATCTTGGCAGTACAGACCTGAAGTGGAAGAACAGTCAACTACAACAGGGGGAAACAATCTAGCAATGGAGAAATTCCACACAGAACACTCTGGGGATTACAGATGGATATGGAAAGCAAAATTGCAACAAAGAAAAAAAAACTTTAACTGAAACCAATATGCAAACCATAGTACCATTCCACAAACATATGACCTGTATATATATATATATATATATATATATATATATATATATATATATTAACAGTTACTTTATGCTGTAAGAAATGCAGACAGCCTAAAGATGAGCATCTGCATCTGTGCAGCACAAATTGGCAGTTGGCATGACATGATTCTAAAGGCTCATTGATCCCAAACAAAGAAAACCATGTGCGGTTTAATAGCTATTTGCACAATACTCTTGATTGAAATGCTAAGAATTGGTAGATATGCGTTGTGCTTTGCTCCGCTAAAGAAATCCATTTGAAGTGTGATAATGACACCAAGTGAAAGAACAAGAACTGATATCGCACTCGCTATAAAATCCTTCAAACTAACACACAAGCTGTGGCACTTTACATACTAAAAGCTTTCAGAAAACAAAACTTACTTGGAACACAAGCCTCTTCTGCCGTCGGTCAGGAACAGGGAACTCAATTTTTCTATCAAGTCTACCTGGACGCAGCAGAGCAGGATCTAGAGTATCTGCCCGGTTAGTTGCCATTATAACCTTCACATTTACTGTTTGATCAAATCCATCCATCTGAAACAGGCACGGGCAAATTATTAGAAGAGAGCATGGAATTTGTATCTTAGCATTTTCCCAAGTTGGCCCTTAAAGATGACAAATAATTTCAGACATTATAGTTTGTCATTTTTCCTCTTTTATCAGACCATAGAAGAACTTCACAAATTAGAATGAAGATAGCTGAGATTTTCAAATTTAACTTAGATGCAACTTTCATAGATTTCTCAGTTGAAAAAGGTTTGCTTGACCAATACAAGGTTTTCAAGATAAATGGACAAATTTATTCAAATTTCTAAGATCAAATTGATATCATAACAACAAGATTTACCTGATTGAGGAGCTCCATAAGAATACGCTGAACTTCTCGATCAGCACCAGTCTGAGCATCAAAGCGTGCAGTGGCTATTGCGTCAACCTCATCAATGAATATGATAGCAGGGGCATTCTCCTTAGCCAAACGGAATACATCTCGAACCATCCTAGGGCCCTAAAAAAGAGTTGGATAATAAATCAGAACAAAAGCGATAAATCTGGAACCACAAGAATATCTAAGATCATCAAACATACACATACAACTTGAAAGTAGTTGCTACCAGTTATTTGGTAACAAATGGGAAGGGTACAAGTTCATATAATAATTGTGCCAACTTACCTCACCCAAGTACTTCTGTACAAATTCCGAACCAACTACTCGGATAAAAGCAGCAGTTGTGTGATGTGCCACAGCTTTGGCAAGCATGGTTTTGCCAGTACCTGGAGGACCAAACAATAGCACACCTCTTGGAGGATCAATACCAATTTGGGTGTACAATTCATGGTGTGTCAAGGGTAGCTCAACAGCTTCCCTGATCTCTTGCTTCTGGATATCACATCCTCCAATATCCTGAACAGAGTAAGAGAGCAGTGAGTTGTTAAATATTCCATTTAGAATAAGTGACAACACTACAGGTTCGAGAATATGTCATGTTTTACAAAACCCAGCATGCAGGTCTCAGTCCAAGATAAATTGAAATAAACTAGCAAAAATTAAGCTCTTAGCTAATTTAAAATGTCTCATGTCCAATTTTAAATATTTTATCAAATATTCTTTTTAGTAAGTTATGATCATGATGTAAATAGCTTGTTGTAATAAATTGGCACAAGATAAAGAAAAAAGTAGCACCTCATTGAGAGTTTCTTCATATTAAAAGCATATAATATAAAAATTCAGCCCATCTTTATCCAATGTTTTGATTATTTTTCAAATCATAAGATTATGTGATTAAAATCACTCTATTGGTGGTGCATCAAGTGGAAAAGAAGAATACTATGTTTGGGGTAGCACTTTATGAACTATAACAGAATTGCTTCGGTAAGTACTCACTATTACAAATCTTAATTTCTAACAGAAACAAAGTTCGAAGATTTATTCCAGCATCATAGACACACTAACCACTATGCAGCAAGACAGTAAATAATTATCTACCTATCTGAAGCATCTATATATCAATGTTAAGTTGGTGTTTGGCTCATGTGGTTTGTCAAATACTCAAATCATGTTAGGAAAATTTGATTAGTCCTGTGGGCACAAATAGGATTGTCACACTTTGCCACAACTAGCCAGCCAAAGCTTGCACTGAAAGTCTGAAACTACTACGAATTTTACTGCTATCAATGGCATCCCGAAGCCGGAGTCCAAACAGATGAATAATAATAGCATGGATGTCTAGGATTCGAAACAAACAGCAAAGCAGCCACAAATAAAACAAGGGTTTGATGCAGATGAGAGAAATTCCAGCAGCAGGAACTCACATTGTAGGTGACGTTGGGCTTCTCCGACGAGCCGAGCAGCGAAATGCTGGAATCGGCCTCGGGTGGCAGCACGTCGACGAGCGCGTGGGAGTGGCGGTCGAGCGCGACGGACGCCGAGGGCTTGAGCTCCTCGCGGTCGATGGTGCTGAGGACCCGCACGTAGTAGGAGCCGCCGCTGGTGGGCCCCACGATGCCGTGGTCGGCGTCGACCATCTCCATGAACTGGCCGATCTCGAGCGGCGTCGCGCGGCAGCGCTTGACCTCCTCCTTCACGTGCAGCTCCTCGCGCCTGAGGTTCCTGAGCTCGTCCTTGACGCAGTCCTCCTGGATCTCGATGAACTCCAGGGCGCGCTGGAGCGACTTGAGGCGGCCGTACAGGTCCTCGTCGTGGCCCTCGGCGGGCGCGGCGGCGGCGGCGGCGGCCGGGTAGGACGGCGGGGGCGCCACCTGGAAGGCCGCGGGCGGAGGGGTCGGGGCGACGGCGGCGGCCGACATCGCGGGCGGGCGAGGCGAGGCCTAGGGTTTGCGTGTTTCCCGACGCCGCCGGTGAGATCGCCCACGGTGGGAGCGACGGATTTCGTAACGCGAGGGGGGATCCCTAACGTGAGTGGTGAGTCGAAAGAGGGGAACGCGGAGAGAATTTTATGGGGGAGATTTCGGAATTCGATCTTCCGATTGATCGATTTCGGAGTTCTAGTCCGTCACCAACTTGTTCTGCAAGAACGTTGCAGCGCAACTAGGACCTAAAGCACCCCCACGAAGCCTCATATGGGCCACGAAATCTCACGAGGCCCTTTCGGTCCATATAGTGGACCGAGCCCAACCCAGTTGCCTTGATTCATCCTCTTTTCCCTGGCGCGGTCGGAAATCCTATCCATCATCCGAATTCCGAATTCTTTAAAACTCTTAGTATCTTTCCTAGTTTACATAAATAGAGATTTTGGTAAAAAAAAAGCCTTTCAAGAGCCGTTTTAATTGGATATCTAAATATAGACATCCTCTATTTCGGATTTCTCGTTAGCCAAAGATGAAAAATGAAATGACTCTCTAAACTATATATAAGATATATAAAAGCTGTTGAAAAGTACCAATATGTAGAAATAATTTTAGAAAGACTCTTGGATATACTCAGATTCCAACTTTTCTGTGCTCCCAATAGTGGCTCTATCTTGACGCAAATTTACACTTCTTTTTGGGCTCCCAATCCTCTAAAAACCGGAAGTTATGAGGTCCCAAAATCAGGTATTTGGGAGGGGTCTCGCTAATTTACGGTTGACCGTAGGGAGGGGCTCCATACGGTCGATTTCCCGACCGTTTTTTTTCCATTTTTAGTAATTTTTTTGTCGTTTTCCGATTTTGGAATTTTTTTTAAGAGAAATTTTGGAGAGAGAAAATTTTTTGACGAAAAATTTTAGAGACAAAAAAAATTTTCAAGCAAAAAAAAGGAGAAGTAGAAAAAAATTCAAGAAAAAAAATTGGAGAGCTGGAAAATTTCAAGAAATTATTTTTTGTATCATTAAAAAAATATTCATCCGAAAAAATCAAAGGAATTCAAAAAAAAATGTTGAAAATTTTTTGCAAAAAAAAAATCTGGATCTGGCGCAGCGGCGGGCGGCGGCGCCTCCTTCCCACCCCGCCGCCTCCCCATGCGCGGCCCCGGTGCCGGGGGGCGCGGATCCGGAGCCCGCGAGCCGCTGCCGCCGCGGATCCGGGGCTGCCGGAGAGAGGCGGAGGTGCCCGCCGCCGCGGTGCTCCCCTCCGTCCGCTCCGCCGCCGCCGCTCGCGGAGCCCGCCGCGCCGCTCCCCTCCTTCCGCTGCGCCGCCGCCGCGCCGCTCCCCTCCGACCGCTCCACTGCCGCCGCTCGCGGAGCCCGCCGTCGCGCCTCCCGAGAAGCCCGCCTCCGCGTGCGCTCCCTGAGGGGTGGAGCTCGCCGCCGCCGCCTTGGGCGAGATCCCGGGGGGGAGCTCCCCTGCCGCCGCCTCGCCTCGGCGCGCGCTCCCTGAGGGCGCGGAGCTTTCCGAGCTGAAAGAGAAAGAGAGAGAATGGAAGAGGCGAATGGAAGAGAGAGAGGCGGACGGGAAGGATATTTGTTCGGCTGGGGAATGTGAATGATATCACATGGGTGCCGGGGCCCACCACGTGGTTGCTAGCGCGAGTCGGTGGAGTCGACCGTGAGTTTAGAAACTCACGGTTGACTGTAGAATCAGCTTTGCGATTTGGGAGCCTATTTTTTAGTTACTCTTGGAGATGCTTTGCATGCCATGTTCATTAAGATTTTTGCTTGCGTGGATTTTCATTAAGATTTGTTTGTTTTTCCCATCAAAATTATTTTTGCGTGGTTTCTTTCTTTTTTAAGAAAAAGAATATTTGGAGTCGAACGGTATCGTAGACAAAGACACATTCGTGTGCCGACTCCCAAACGAGTTCATTTCAAAACATGCGCCCCACACGTCGGTGGCTCATTATCCAAAAGAACACACGTCACTACTCTACCCTTGTTTGTGACATGCATGTACACAAGGATCCTCATCGCATCACGGCCTAATCAACTCAACGACCGCCGAGAATCCCACGACGCCGGCGACGGCATCGTCGATGCCGTCCTTGCCGTCGCGGTCCCCGACGACGCGGTTGTCGCCGATGACATCCGCGGCGCGGCCACCTCCTTGATGGCCACGTTCGGGAGCGGGCTGCGCCTCCGGCGCTCCCGCTCCTTCACCAACTCCGTCGCCAGCGCGTCCACCTTCTCGGCGTTCGTCCGTTCCGATAGCCTCCGCCCGCAGAAGAGGACCGACTCCACGTTCCGCTGCGCAAGCATAACTCCCGCGGCAGCGGCCGCCGTCTCCGCGTGGAGCGGGACCGGCGCCTTGCCGGCCTGGAGGCGCACGTAGTTGCTTCCGCACGCGTGCCCGAACGCCATGGCCACTGATTCGTCCACCATGTCGGCGACGCCCTCGGCGGTGACGCGCGCCACCTCCCGCGGCGACGGCGACCGTGTCGGCATCGGCGTTCTCGACCCGTCGGAGGCGGCGGCGGAGGCGCCGGAGCCGATGGAGAGGACGAGGAGGTCCTCGACGCCGGTGGCCAGGGGAAACTCCTGCTTGTTGTGGAGCACGTGCGTGATGGCTGCCGCGGCCGGGTTGCCCATGGCCGCCACTCCCGCGGACGCCGCTGCGATGGCCGTGCGGCCGTCCACGGACCTCACGGCGACGGGCTCGCCGTCCGCGGCGCAGGTGGCGGCGCAGACGTCGAGGAGGCGGAAGTCGAAGCCGTCGCTCTCGACGGCGTCGGCGCGCGAGAACACGAACGGCGCGGCCGTGGCGAGGTCGCAGCACGGCACGAGCAGCGGCGCCACGGTGTCCCTGAGCGTCGCGTCGCCGAACACGCGCCGGAGCGCCCGGTCGCCGCTCCGGGAGCCGCGGAGGAGCTTCGCCCACCGCCCGCGCCGGCCGCCCCAGCCGTCCTTCCTCCCGACGCTGCCGGCGACGAACGCGAACGCCTCCTGGGCCGAGTACCGCGGCCGCCCGTCGGGGCCCCTGAGGAACAGCATGGCGGCCAGCACGCCGCCCGCGCCGGCGCCCGCGGCCAGGTCGAAGAAGTCGGCGACGCGCGCGTCGGGGTCCCCGGCTTGCTCCCGCAGCCCGGCCTCGAGCCTGGCGAGCGCCGCGGCGGCCAGGAGCGCGTCCTCGGCGCCCGCGCCGCAGCCGTCGATGGCCAGCACCCGCACGCGCCCGCCGTCGAGGAACGCCCGCGCCGGCGTCCCGGTGCCGGAGGACAGGCACCCATTGGCGGCGCCGAAGAGGAACTTGGTCTCGAGCAGGGAGAAGATCTCGCAGCTGAGCTTGTCCACGGCAATCGCTTTGGTGGGCGGCGACCCCATCATCGCCGAGTACGCTTCCATCCCCGTAGTCCCCTCCCGGATAGCGCTGGTTCAAGCAGCAAGATGAAGGATAGAGTGGCAGGCCTCTAGCTGGCGGATTAATTGGAGGTGGAGGTAGCTCGTGATGCGAGAGACTGCGAGTGCTGCGAGGTCGACGCGTCCTAGTCCACTCTAGGTGCGGCCTTTTTATAGGGCCCGGGGCGCGACGACGTGGCCGCGGCGCGCACGCTCTGCCGTGACTGGATGCGGCGCGGTAGCTGCGGCCGCAGGACAGCTAGCGTACGGACGTGCCCCGGGCGTGGGAGCCTGGATCGGCGGGTGGGGGTGGGACGGCGCCAAGCGAAGGTGGTAGGAAGCGACGAGCGCGCTGCGGTGCCCCGCTTGATCGGATTCGGGTGGGCATGGGTCGCCTGTCGCCTCGCCTCGCTCGCCGCGCGCGCGCACCCGGGTGGCGAAGCTTCCGCGGCCGCGGGCACGAAGCCGCGAGGCGCCATTATTCAAAAAAAAAGCCGCGAGGCGCACACGTGAGCCGCGCGCGCGCGGCGTGGCGTGCCCCGCCGAGACGCGGTCGCTTGGGGCTCAGCTCCCGGCCGGCTCCAGTGCCTGAGGAGGACCACCTTGTCATGGAGCGCCAGCGTGCCAGCGCGCGATGGGGCCGGGATGGCGAGGCCGCGGCGGACCAGCTGCGATTACCAGTGGCCCCCCGATCGCGCCGCGTCGCGACGTGCACGCCCGCAGGCGTCGGAGGCTCCCCCCCCCCCCCCCCCACCTTTCTCTGGGCGCAGCGCGCTCGCAGGCGTCGGAGGCTCCCCACCTTCTCTGGGCGCAGCGCGGCGTCCGTACAGGCCCCGCGGTTAATGCCGCCCGTCCTTGCTGTCGGCCGGGCGCGCCGCGCACGTCGCCGGCCCCCCGCCGTGCGCTGCCCGGCGGAGGAGGAGGCCGTCGGCGCCGGATCTGGGAGCACACTGTGCACGTGGTTCCGGCACGTGAGGAAACCGAGCGGTACGCTGCAACCACGTGCCCGTGCTCGTAAAAGCACAGTAACACTTTGGGGCTCCGTACGTGGAATCCCCCCGTACGTCGGCGGCGTACGAATAGTCGTACAGGTTTTGCTAGGGTTTTCGAGCGTAACTGCTGGGCCCGAACTGGTACAGGATGACCACGCGCAGATGTGTTCACGGTGGGGCAGCACGTACACGAGCAAACAGAGCATGGGATTTACTGCCGGCGAGCCGCCGGCGAGAGGCCGGCCAGTCCGACTTTGGTATAAGCACGCGGCTCTCCTCATCGGTTTACAAAGATGGCAATGATGACTGATGGTTGGAAAGAAAAGGGTACCAAGAGATCGAGGCAAAGGAAATAGAGGAATTTCAGCTGAGTACGGTCCATCACACTGATAAACCGTGTTGAAACAGCAGTACTGCTGAAATGCTGCAGGTTTTGCAGCTGTCTCGAAGTTGAACAGCTGAAAAAAGTAGTGCTGAAATTGAGGTGTTAGGGGAGTACGGCCCTTCTCACTGATAAACCGTGTTGAAACAGCAGTACTAGCACTGCTGAAAATGCTGCAGGTTTTGCAGGTCTCGAGGTTGAACCAAGAACAGCTGAAAAATCGGTCCAGGGCTTTGGATCTCTCTCTTTGCCTGTCTGGCTTGGCTGTCACCGACTGTGCAGGTTGTTGCGATTTTCTCCTTCCACGGGCTTTCTCGCCAACAGAAAATACAAAACGGCGCACACACGCGTACGCATTGAATATTTGTATTGTACACATTTGAAAATGATCCGTATTAAGCTAAGCCCAACTGCTGAACTGCCAACTGGCTTGCTTTGCTTGCCATCGTCGATTCCACTCAACTAAAGTGCCGGGTAGCTAGGCGGGTGGCTGGTCCGTTCTCTCGAAGGTCTCCAATTAATCCGCCAGAACGAATAGAAGAAGAAAAAAGGTATCGTCAAAGGCGTTAGACTGTCTCCAACAGACACAAGGCAAAAACGAGACATATTTGATGTTTGGGTGGCGTACAGGGAAAGCGCAAAACTACCTGGTCTCCAACAGCGGTAACACAAAAACGAGACCTATTTGATGTTTGGGTGGCGTACAGGGAGGAGCCGCGCCCTGGGTCCACCACTACCGGCGCCAGAGGTTTGCGTCTCTCGTCCTGAACGACATAGTTTTGCCTTGCCTTTGGTCCAGTACCCAAAATGCGTCACCTGTTTAGGTCAACTGTTGGGGAGTGTTTTTGGCAGGCAAATACACTGTGAATGACTCAAATTTGGGTATAGGTCATGTGTTGGAGATAGTCTTAGCTACCTGCTGGCGTCGAGCCTAACGAACAAGCTTTTGGACGCGTGTGTGTACGTTGGTTTAATTAAGCTCATAATACTAATTAACTTATCCTGGCCATTATGCGTGCTTAATCTTGTCGGGACTGTTGTCTAGGCATTTGCAGACACATGTATCGTGAGATCAGGACATATGCGTGCTTAATCTTGTCGGTATATACTGAGAAAGGTATGATCAGTAAAGCTGCAATCGTGACGATCGACTGCTTCGCACTTCAGCTTAAATCCCCCCCCCCCCCCCGGGTGCGACATGGATCCTGAAGGGATCTTGAGATTGTAGGATTGACAAGATGATGTAATCACCAATCTGTTCCTGTCAGAATGATGGCGACTTCTCGAAACCGTTATTACAAAATATAAGCACGAATGGATTACTATTCGCCCTGTCACCTGTAATCAGGCAGTCAGCTACCGCTTAAATCCAGTTATGCATGTGCCAACCGTTCGTGTCAGTTGGACAGAAATGGTTGGCATAAAAGAAGTATCCCCTTGAAATTTGTTCGAGGGAGGACAAGTGTCTCAGAAGACCCAATTATCAGAAAATCGTCGCCAACCTCCTGTTGTTGGGCGTGTCAGACTAGCAGCCGGCAGCAAGCATCAAGGCGTCACGCCCGTTTGAAACGAAGCTCATTGTCGCTCCCCAGTATGATTCCGACATGATGGTTGACGGTCTTGTTTGGCTGTGCTAGAATTCTAGCACGCACACATTCCGAAAAAAGAATCTCGCATGCATGAAATACTAAATGAAATCTATTTGCAAAACCTTTTTTAGAAATGGGTGTAACTTTTCGCGGCGAATCTAATGACGGTAATTAATCAATGATTTGCTACAGTATTGCTACAGTAACCTTCCTCTAATAGCACGGTCAAAAACCTCATTAGATTCTTCAGGATCACTAGCACGGGGGTTCTGAAGTTTGTTTTGTAAACAAACTTTGTTTTACACCGTATTTAATGGTCAAAGTTGTTACTATTCACTAGCGCTACACAACCAACACAACCAAACAAGGCCGATATGTCCGGGATTTTCAATGCAAATGGCATTTGTCTCGTGATACTAGCACAGAGCACAATAGAAAGCAGGAAAAAAAAAAGTAAAGGCATGCAGCCACGAGTCCCAGCACGCAGCCGTCACATGCCCGCCAGCAACGGCCCACTTGTACCCTCCACGGTCTCCCCCCTCGTTTCAAATTATCAAAGGCCGCCGAGCCCGCTCCTAGACGTCTACATTCCCAGCCCCCAGCAAATCAAACACCAACAGGCACGATTACGATATATGGCTAAAACAAGAACCAACTGCGACAACAGATCTTGTCAACTGGCATATGTATAACGCTAAGGTTCGACTAACAACATACAAACAGTCGAAGGAATGGCCAACCCGGCCAGCATGCTGTTACGACCACCGAAGCACCTATGATCAACAGTTAAAATCTTCCTGGCCAACACAGCCAGCAGGGTCCCCCGATCAAGAGAGCACCTACAGTCGAAGGAGTCAAGATTCCGTTTGCCTCATCAGGCTTCAAGATGTCTTTGGTGGCTCATCGCTTATCGGCAGGTCATCTTCATCATGGTAGATGTTCTCAGCCATCTGCCATATCTGGAGGATATTGTCTTCAGCGACGCTAGCAAGCACCCAATCCTCGCAGGGGTTCCAGGAGAAATCAGAGATCTTGCTGGTATGGCCTCCATGAATGAACATGAGCTCAGGAGGGCCGTCTTCTGCATCCTCTGGTGTTTGTTCTTGATCAATCCTGTGATATAACAAAGCAAGGAACAACCTACAGTTAGTGTCTCAACCATTCTGTGTCAATTTAACAAAATATAGGAAGCAAAAAGACAACACAAAAAAATCACAAGATGTATATCATATTACAAAACAGCATCAATTTGGTTATCGAATGCAACTAATGCTCAGCAGAACAAAAAAAAAATGCCAGAACTACGTGACCTCCAAAAGAAGAAATAGCGCGCCAATGGAAAGGAAAACTAACAGTAATAATGTGAGAGTTTCTTTAATGCTGTACTGTTTACCTGCTTAGGTCCCAGACCATGAGTCTTCTGCCCAAGCAACATGATGCAAGTATAGTCTCATTCTTTGGACTCCATCCAACTTGAAATACTTCCTCTCTGATCACAAGGTGTTTGAGGGATCAAGAACATTAATAACTAGGGACACAACATTAATAGAAACATTTGATACAGAAAGTTATTTAGCCAGTTAAACAACCAGCAGCGTTGAACAGCACAATGACAGTGGAAACATACTTGTGACAGTCAAAGGTATGCAGAGACTTATCAATCTTCCTAAGATCAAATAATTTGACAGTCTTGTCAGTAGAACCAGTTGCAACAACCCATTCATTGAACGGGTTGAAAGCCAGGCAGTTCACCTGTAAATAAAGAAGTAAGCATCAGTTAACAATACTTTCCGCACCATTCTTTAAGGAATCATGACCTTAGAGCAATTTCCAATAAACTCCCCTTCACCCCTGGCTTTCAGAGACACTGGTGGGTAAGACCTCACTCCCCTAAAACTAGGGACTGTGTGGTTTCCTAAACCATGGCTTACAGCCATATTGAAATTACATTACAAAGACAAATACAAGCCTAAACATTAGCACTCACTAATACAAAGTGCAGAATATGACATAAGATCTGGAAAACCACAGTAAAAAAAAATTGGCATTGAGATCCGTGTTTTCCTCAGGCTGGGGTTTTCATGCCGAACATTTCTTTTAAAAGAATTGAGAGTGAAGTTTCATGCCTAACTGAAAAAGAATGACTGTCAAGTCTATAATGCTCTTGGATCATTTTGTTTGCAAGTAATCTATCTTGAAACATCTACTTCTCATTGCATACTATACTTTTCTTTCATTAATAAGGATCATTTTGGTGCTCAATTCACATCTAATCTAAATCTAAAAATCAATAAAGAAACCTTGAAAAATTTGTAACCATGAAATAGAACATAAATACCAGCAAATGGTATCAATATTTTTCTCAAGAGAATGACAATTAAAACTCACAAAAACTGCTTACCTCGCCCTGGTGTGCCACCACTGACTGAACAGGCTTAGTAGGGGCGGGAGACCGCAGGTCCCAAATCAGAAGATGATGATCATCACCAACTGACCCAAATAAGTATTCATGCCTCAAATGCCAAGCAACATCTTCAACAACGCCATCATGATGCTAGCCATTATACAATCAAAGTATTATTAGCATTTCAATGAATCTTAAATCACTGTTGATAAGAAAACCAAACAGACGAGAAATTGAAATTCATAATTTACAAAGTAGAGCTTCCAGATCTGAGTGAGCGATACAGTCAGTTTTTCTACTCATAGTTGTCAAACAATGAACATTTCGTTTACCCATCTGCTATTTAGCATGAACATATTCTGTCATAATTCTTAATCACAATTGAAAACAAAAATCTATGCTTACTACTCCAAGTCTTCAAACATATTATTCAGAACTTTCAAATAAACACCAGAATGTTATAGGATGAAGAAGGCTTTCAACATTGTTCCACGTGAAGCTCCAAATATTAACATGCTATATAAAACCAGGCACATGAGCCATACCTTAAAAATCTGCAAGGCGTCAAGACTTTTGTTTTTACTATTTGCTTTAATGTCCCATAAGCAAATTTGAGCATCATCAGAGCCACTCAACAAATGTCCCTCTTTAAAAATACTCCAGGATAAGCCATATCCTTCAGAGTTATGTCCCTTCAGCCGTAAATCAGGGTTGCATGCACCATCTAGTGGAGGCTTTGATGGGTGCTTGCTATAGTCGAACACATATACTTCTGCACTAACTGTCTTGGTAGCAATTATAAATGAATTTTGGGGCATGTACCGAGCTCGATTGACCTCTCCATCATGATTTATCTGCTGAACAATTTGCACCTACAAAAAGAAGGGAATAGATGCTTTAAAATTTGTATATGTTTGTTCTAGCAGTAGAATTTACAAGAGAAGAAATGCAAGAATGAGACATTCTCCTAATTAGCAATCCCCCACCCAACCAGCGGGTGTGTGCGAAAATCTGTGCCAAAATTCCCAGCACACATGAGGTCAAAACAACGAACAATCTGTTCCACCCTGTATTTGTAACATGTCACACATTACTCTGATACAGAGTGCAATCACAATTGCATAATAGTGCACTACTTTCGATAAGGTACATGGCAAGCAGTTCCAAAATATTGATCGATTATTGTCCTTTTTCAGTAATGGCAAGCAGTTCCCAAGCGTTCATACTAGCTAACAAAGTAAAATCTAAATACACAGCACATGAGGAGTGCAGAATTAAAAACCAACTTCATGAATACTCATTGCATAAACTAAGCAACCAAGGATCAAACAGAATGGCTATTACTATTCAAAGAAGGGACCATTAGATTGGTATGGAATAAAATCAAAAGATTCATGAGAAATAAGAAAAATCAGCATTAACATAAAACAGGGTGATGAAACACTTCAATCGTTTCTTAATTAGCAAAAGCCATAAAACCCTTTGAAGTGACACTTTATGGAAAATCATGCACCAAGAACCACCCAAAATGGCAACTTGGCAAGAAGACATAATCAAATGTTCCATAAAAAGGCTTTCTCAAAATGGCAGACAAGCAATGGAAAGACCATCCAATATTTCAGAACAGGGTATTCCTTTGTGCAAAGGGCAATCCAAACATGGGAAGCGCATATCATTCAAGTGCAAAAGTGTCCATGCAACTGTTCCCGTCAAGTAAACCATCTGCAACAACTAGAAACAGCTCACAACAAAATTTACTGTAAATGCAATTGAAAATAAGAATACAGAACCTATCAAGTGGCGCAGATTCAACCAAACATTAAGAACTCAGCTATTAAATTGGTATTGTGTTAGGATAAAAAAATTTCCTACAGAGTATAGAAAAAGCACAACTCTAACATGATGAAAGCCTACAGTTATCCACTTCCTACTTCGTGCCAAATAAAAAACATCTAGTTTTGGATATTAGAGACATAGGAAAGTTATAATGCAGTAGCACAATCAATTAGTTTGGGAGCGACGAGAAAATTATAGCATGAATGATAATAATCATCTAATGTTAACAACTATTCTGGAAGACTCAAATCCTAACAGAAGTCCTAACAAAACCACCAAAGCCAGAGGAAAAAACAACCAAACCCAACCCAAATACCCTGTAAATCAGCAAGAAAACACACACACACAGAGGCCACAGCCACAGGGTACCTTCTTGGATTTGTCGCAATGCTCAACAAAGGAACCCTCGCAGGGCACATACACTTCTGCTATCATCAGAAAGTTAGGGTAGTCCTTGCACGTATGCGTGCCAAGGACAACCTTCTGGACAGAATGATCCTTTCCGGGGGCCTCGGCTCGTCCAGGGAGCCACTGCACGGTCAGGGACGGCCAATCCAGAGAATGATTAATAACAAGGTCATAAATCAATGGCATGTTCTCCTTCCACATATGGTAGTCTTCCATGATCTGCGCATTCATGGCCGCTTCTGTGTCCTCCGTGGTCTTCATGCCATCCAATCCCCCCTCAAAATTTTCCGGCAAACCCCCCATCATCGCCTCTAGCAGAATCTTTCACCCTTCCCAAGCGAGGAGTGAGGGATTAAGGTTTCCAGGGATTGGATCTAGAGAGTTTTGTTGGGGAAAGGTGGGGGCGGCGGCAGCAGTGGCAGGTTATCCTTTCGACTAATCGGGCGGCGGACAAGGTCGAGAAGTAGGGTTGGAAAGGTTTATAGGTTCACTACATCATTGGGCTTACACTCAGCTGTGATTGACATGGGTTATGCTGTAGAGGCCCAAGGCCCATATTTGAAGAGGTAGTAAAAAAAATTTATGCCAGCAGAGCAACAAATTGCACAATTCCCCAAGCACCATACATAGCAAAATCCAAATACTGGCACAAAATGGAATTTATTTTATAAGGGCCATACTCTTTACAACAGGGCAGGTGATCCAGATAAAAAAAAATTGTTGCAACCTCCACACTGGAGGCTGCAACTACAGTGGAAAAAATCAATCAGATCCCAACAGTCACCAAAGTCCCCGGGACAACGGATGGAGGAACGGGGAACGAGGAACAACATTTTGGATGGATTTTTACACTGCAGGGATGAAAATGTTCCCTCGTTCCCGTCCTCGGAACGGCATTCCCGGCGGTGACTATGAGCCCAACATGCACGACCAAACATTAAAATACAAAGAAAATAAGGATAAACTGGACAAGTCAGAAGCTCTAACAGCAGATTCACCTAATAAAGACAGATCTCCAGAAGGATAAACTCATTCACACAGATAAATGCTTTCTGAAGTTGAGCTTTCTCAAGAAAGGATAGCACATTACTAGTTCACCGGTTCTTCTAAAGAGCATGAACATCGTGATCCTTAGCTGCATGATTCAGACATCTAAAGCCACTTTCTACATTTTGCAGGGCACCATATTCATTATTACACCATCAGGAGCAGTATGATTCAGACATGGCATACTTCAACGCATTCATAACAAGGAAATACAAAAGGATAAGAAACTACCTAACATAGACAGCATACTTCAACGCATTCTAAGTATTTATGCTTAGAGGAAATGTAATCATCACATAAATGGCAAATCCCCAATATCACTAGTTTCACAGGTAACGACAAATTTCAACCATCAAATGAATCAGACCACGTCATGTCTAGACACTAATATGGAAAATTAAATGGAGATAACCACCTGCACAACCAACACTAAGCAGATACGTATTTACAGAGCAAACTATGGAAAGTTCCTCAGTGTACGACTCTTTCCTTCTAAAAAACAACTCACCCAATAAATGAACTGAGACCATAATGAAGGAGGAACGCACGGACCCAGCAACTGCAATTGAACGCTGGATCCCACCGAGTAGCGTGCTCACAATACATCTACCGCTTTACCACCCCTTGGTACAAGAGTTCACAATACAATGGAAACCAGGCTAACTAGAATTATGTACCGTAGCATGAATCCCAGATTGAAGCCTAAGGGACACACTACGTACCAAATTCACACCAATCCCTCCTGTTTCCTCATAACATTGCAGCTACCCGCCCACATAGCAGCCATATCACACCCGATTACCAAACTAAGAACACAGAATCCCTAACCCCTGACCACAGGGTGAGGGTGGTGAGAAGAACAAAATTCCGACACGTCACTCAACAGTACAACAGCATCGACCATCACTTCGCATCGGAGATAGAGTAAAACGCAAAGGAGAGTTTAAGGGAAGGGGAAGGGGGGCGCAAGCAAAGGAAAAAGGGAAATCCACCTTGCCGGATGCGGCGCCGAACCCTCCGATGTCGGCGTGGTCGTCGTCGTAGTGGCGCGCGTCGGCCTCAGCGTCGTCGAGGGGCAGCTGGACCTGCGCGAGCATGAGGTAGTTGGGCTCGTTGTCGGAGGTGTGCGTCCCCAGGATCATCTTCTGGACGGAGTGGTCCTTCCCCGGCGGCTCGGTGCGGTCGGGGAGCCACTGGACGGTGAGGGAGGGCCATTCGAGCGCGTGCGTGATGACGAGGTCGTAGAGGAAGGGTGTGTTCTTCTTCCAGATCTTGTACTCCTCGTTGATGAGGCGCTCCTCGACCTCGGCGCGGAACTCCTCCTCGTCCGCCGCGCCGCCGCCGGCCTTCGGCATCGTCGGTCCGACGGGGCGCCGGCTAGGGTTAGGGTTTGGGAGCGGAGGGGGGGTTTGGGTCGGGGAGCGGGGAGTGAAATGGCGGGAGGGGGGGCGCGGGGTGTGGAGGACCGGGAGGGAGAGAAATTGAGCGAAGGGGAGAACCGAGGTGGGGGATAGCGGGCAGCGCCGCTATAAAAGAGGTGCCGAACCGCCGAAGAAACGAAAGGGAAAAGAGGGGTTTATTGGTCGGGGTGGGCTGGATGCTAAAAGCAGGCCCATTGGAGGCCCAAGCTCAGGCTTTGATGAGAATGAGAGCCTGTGTGCTTTATTCCTAAAACAAAACTTTTTTTTTGAGCAGATTCATAAAACAAAACTGTGCTTTCTGCTTTCTGCTTTTGCGCGAGCAAGACACAATGTTCCTAAAAAAACTGTTCTTTATGTTCAAAAAAAAAAACTGTGCTTTGTGCTTGCTTTGAAATGAGGCAAATTCTACGACACTATAGGTCCTAGTTCAGTCGAATGAATCCACTGTCGTGTTGAGCTCCTCAAGCTTCTTCATCCGCATCCTCTCGCTCTCGCTCACCCAGCTGCTCGTCCTGGCGATGCAGAGTAAGAGCAAGAGCAAGTTTTCAGTGTTTGAGTAGTCCTCGAACAACTGGCTAATGTCCAGTGCCAAGGACTTCCTCAAGCTTCCTCACTACAAGGCTACACTGTCCGCATGACGACAACACGGGGTTCATCTAACTCGCAGAGGCTGCCTTTGCCCAAGTGCAGCGTGACTAATCTCCTAGCATCATCGCCGGACGGGAGGGTACGGTGATGAGTTTCCTCATCGCCGAATCAAGGTAGAGTTCGCGAGCTCCCTGGTGCTAATGACATGGTGGAAGACAGGAAGAAGGTGAAGAAAAGGCTTATAGAATAATAGATAAATTCGACTTGAATTTTTGTTGATCCGAGTGCAATAAATTTTATTGATTGAAAATAACCATATTGCATGTCATAGCGTGACAGCAAATAGCATTCGACAGTAGTGATTTCGCAACACACCCTGTATTGCAAGCGTAGTTCACATGATGTGCCACTGGTATATACTGCATCTAGGAGCTAAAATCACAGCTCTCACATAGCAGATCCATCTCCATACCTTACAACTGAGGTCCATTGGGTAAGCTATGGGAGACGAATGACACTCTAAATAGGTTGTTAAAAGTCAGCACATCCAAATAGTTAATTTACATACCATTGCCAAATTTCACAAAATTGATACATGAGGTTACGTACTCAACTACCCTCTTTGGAGTGTGATAAAATCGTTAGTATTATGTATGGACTTATCAACAGGCTACTGAACCGAACTTGAGCAGAAGAGAACTTGATAGTCAGGGACCAGCAATGCAACAGTGTCAGATGGGGCAGACTAATCCATAGTGGTTCTGGTCCATCACACCATCAGGTTAAACGTCTAGACAAATCCCTCTGCTCCCTAAGAATGAAAACAGAAAAAAAATGCTTAGCTGGAAATCTATTATAGACATGATTTTTGTATGCACACTTGGTGATAAAAAGAAACACCCAGGACAAACACTACACCACTAGAAAACTAATGAGATGGACAAGGCATTTCATGCCTCTCGAGAGCATTGTTTGTAATAGTTGTTGGAACATGTGAAAAATCATTTACTATCATGCCAACGCCCCAATCTGCACAGTAAAGGGGAAATATAATCCATATGAGCTACCAGAGGATGCAAAGGAAGACAAAAATTTAAACAACTTCCAAACAATTGATACGAATTATCAGCAACTAGTGTTGCTAACATGTTTAACAACATATGTACCATCCGACATGTTCCGCTAACTTGCCCTCAGAATAAGAATGGGAAGCATTTTCATTGATTTTACTACCAAATGCATCATTTCCAAGAAAAGCTATGATAATCTAAATTGGAGTAACTCACGGGAAGAGCAACCTGCAAAATTTCACAAAAGTTTATTTCAACGAGTAGACAATATTTGTTCTTTTGAGAATATTTCTATTATTCAGTACATAACATATAAATTTGTAAATACCCATAATCTTCCCATTAGAATAATCAGAAATATTATTATGTGGTTATATCTCGAGTGACTCCAGAAACCAAGCCATCATCAAATGCTTCTGTAGCAGCTGTAGTATCGCGTAAATTTCATAGAGATGTGAAATATAGCCGAGTTACCCAGCTAACCAATATAACAATAAGGACAACTAAATTAAAAGAGCTAATATTCTCTCTTAATGCAAAGATACGCAGCTCTCCTGCATGTTATAAAAAAAATATCAACACAAATCAGAAGAAGAATCATTTCATGGAAAAGGATGGATTCCCTAATGCTTAAACACAGAAAAGAAAAGCGCACTAAAAACCTCTTCAAAGCAGCAATCATCTCTATTCGTGCAGATTAGGACATAATTTTTCATTTCAAAATGAAAGGACACAGCTACAATCATTTAGTTATATCCATATTTGACTTTAGCACTTAAAGCACAGTTTTGAAATGGTAAAAACCCCTATACCCATTGGATTACTAGACTGTTCAAGCCAGTGAGCATTGACTGCTGAGTAGCTGTGGTACATTACAGGAAAATCATTGGAAAACTAGTATTGTTATATGAACTAAAGAGAGCCAGACGGATCCTCTTAGGTTCATCAATTTGCACCCATAATCTCGAGGGCCGTAGTAGGGGTTTTCTAGAAGATTTGGCTGAGAAAATGTAAGATACATAGAATACACACAGGAGATCTGGATAAACAGATCAAGAAGGATTGTCATCACCTAGATGAAGAACATGTGTACAACCCCATCATCCACACTAAAGATCAGCCCTCGCAGATGCTCAGCCCCTGAATAATATCAATTTACACAGAAGAAAGTTCTTGGCACACATGCGCAAGGATTGTCCCAACTATCAAATAATTCTAAAAGTTCATGTACCCTGGTCCTGGTAGTCAAACAAGGTTTATTCCCCTCCATGACACTAACATGATGTGATGTACCTATGGGCTAACTGAAACCAAAAGCAAACCCAACCCTGATCCTAGAGCAAATCAGCCACAAAGGCACAAACTAAAAACTCTGTTAGCCCATAGGTATATCATGTTATTAAGTGTCATAGAGGTGATAAAGGGTTGTTGGATTCATAGCACTAGGGTACATAAACTTTTGAATTATAAAATAGCTCAAACAACCCTCATTTATTGGAAGTATGTATGCAAGCTCAATATGTCGAAAATCTGATCCTGTCCAAGGGCTCAACATGGTCAAGTAGCCAGTCCACAGTTAATGACCACATGGCTGATGAGATTATACAAAAATGGCATGCTCTTTTATATGTAATGTAATCCTCCTTGATCTGTTGATCCAGATTCTCCACTATGTTCTCTATGCATCCTCTATCTCCTAAATCAAACCTTCCAAAAAATGCCCACTATCATCTTAACACAGGTGGCATTGATGAACCTAATGGTATCCACCAAGACATAAGTCCCTTTTACTTAATACAATGGTATACTACGAGATGACCCACAATTTGGAAAGTAGAATCATTGATTGAACTAAAGAGAGTCAATGGCTTCTATTACCGGCCTTTCCAAACGCGACTCAGGAAGGACTTACACATTTATTTATGAACTGGATGTGTTTGAAGGAAGTATGAGTTTGGGCTCCAATATGGGGTGCACAAAGGCAGGCACCTCCATTGATGGGCTACAGCCAAGTCAACCCAATGTGGAGCCTCAGCCAATACAGTGACATTGATCTAGCAGAGGGGGCAATGTCAACGAACATAACCACAAGGGTTTTGAGATTACTTTCACTCTATCATTTGGGCATCCAACCTCTATATTGGAGGTTGCAATTATAGAAAAAAAATATCAATAAAAAATACAAAACACACAACCCAACAGTAGAACGAAAAGAAAATGAGGATTATTTGGAATGCCAAATTAAGGTGGCAAACTAACTAAAACCTTTCAATATATTTTTTATGGCATCATCTTCACTATTACAGTTTTACACCATCCGTGCATTCAATAGCATGGGGAAAAACAAAAGGCAACTACTTAACATAGCTAACTTTCAACTATGCTTCAAAAAATGAACCCACACACGAACTTCAGATGTAATGAATAAGATCTTTTAACCATCAAATGAACCAGACTGCATCATCTCTGGACATTAATATGGAAAACAATATAATCTAGACCAGTACAAGACACAATTTAAAAGGAAAATTATAGAAATTTCCATAGCACACCATATAATCTCCTTCCCATAGCCCTAATGAATGACACAACAACATAATTACGGCCGTGCATGAACCCGCCGGCCCAGTTTGAAACTCAAGATAGATCCCGCCAAATAGCATGTAAGATACTTTGAAGCGCTCCTACAACTCCAACACCCCTTGTACTCGTGAGTCCACGTCTCCACGATTCAACATACAAATCAACCAACACTAAATGACATATTGTACCAAGCACTGCAACTTGAAACGTAAGATAACGTGAAAACAAATCACGATCCTCTAGCCGAAGTACTCCCGCTTACTGAAGTATCACACATAAATACTAAGTCCCTGACCGACCGCAAACACACGAATCTATATATAGGGAAGTAAATTCCACGACCCCCACCAAGGCAAACCAAATCGCATCACAGAGCAGCATAGCAACATCGGCACTTCATACGAAGGACATAGCGACACGGAGCACTTCATATCAAGGAGATAAGGAGGACTACGGAAGAGAAGGTGGGCAAGCAAAGGAGCGCAAACCGGCCGAACCATCCCCGGACGCGTCGCCGGGTCCCCCGAGGTCAGCGTGCTCGTGTCGTCGTAGTAGATCGCGTCAGCCTACGCGCCGTCGAGGCGCGTGGTGGATCTGCACTGCACGGAGCGGCGGCTCTCGAGGACGCCAGGAGTCGGGGAGCCATCGCACGATGGCGACTCGAGAGCGTGGCGGGTGAGGACGAGGCCGTCGAGGAACGCCGTGCTCTTCTTCTTCCAGATCTCGCGATCCTCGATCGTCGATGAGGCGCTCCTCCAAGCCCACCTCGTCGCGGCACTCCGCCGCTGCCGCCATCGCCCTTCGGCACCTTCGTCGGCTAGGGTTAGGGTTTCGGCGAGCGGGGCTGCGCTTTGGGATGGGGAATTGTGGAGAGGCGGTGAAACGACCGGAGGCCGTCGGGGTGAGAACGGTGGGCGCAGGAAACAAACGAGGATGGGGACTGGGGACTTGGGGAGGGAGAGGGAGAGGGAGAGGGAGAGGGTTGATATAGCGGGCGGGGGACTCAGATCGCACCAAGTACTGGAAGACGTCCATCGCGGGATCTTGGCGAACAGTATATTCGGTACAGTAACAAACGGTACCCGAGCAACAGTAAATGTTACCTAGCTATTGGTCCCGCGATGGACGCCTTCCAGAGGGGTGAATGTTGAATGTTACAGCTACAAGATACAGTACTCGGTGACATTGAGCGACGAGGGGTCTGCTTCCGTGCTTCGGCCCTTTTGCTAAACGGATCATCATCACACGTCCGATCCGCGTGACTGCTAAACAAACCGTTCGTCCGGACACGCGAGCGATGCCGGGTGGGGTCCACTAGCTAGCGCGTGAATGCTGCTACGGGTAGCGGCGACTGAAGAGGCATCCCGTACTGTTCTTCTTCTTTTAGCTTCCTCATCTTTTTCTCTTTCCTCTTTCTTTTTTCTTCTTCACACAACCGCCGCCACCACCGCCACCCGCGGTCGGCGACGACTCGCTGCCGCACCGCTCCGACCGCCACCCGCCTCTGCCGGCCTCCCCACCGCCCACGGCCGCCAGATCCCGCCGCCCCCGCCGCCGGCACAGGCCCACCGGCTGTCCTGCCCCGCCTCGGCCGGTGGCGCTCCCGCGCCGCCACGCCCTCCGCCGGCCGAACCGCCGCCACCGCCTGGCCGTCGCCCGCCCCGACCTTCCCTCTATGGCCAGTGACCATGGAGCCGCCCCCACCCCGGCAACCCGGAAACCTAAAGGCCGCCGCCTCCCGCCACCACCCCGGCCGCCGGCGACCTCGCCGGCAGCCACTCCACCCACCTCCCACCCTCCCTGGCCGCCCCTCCCCCAACCCCCAGCTCGCCCGGCCGGCAGCTACAGAGACGAGTCGTGCGCTGCTACAGGTAGCAGCGCACGCGTGCCGTCTAAGGAATTCGGCGATGCCGCGCGCGAGCGTCGCCGTCGGTGTATGTCCCATGGCCTGGCGTCTTCCGGAGGCCAAGCCGGCACGAACGAGAAAATTTGATATTTGACACAAAATTCGCATGCCTAACGCGATATGACATCTGTGGCGGAACCGTCCAATTTATTCCGGCTTAAGAGCGCCCGATCATCATTTAAAGGAATAATCCAGTTAACGCTCTTAAAACGGAATAAATCCGGTAGTCCGTCGGGTTTAACCCGAATCATCCACCGTACAACTATGTCTCAGATATGCGTACAGAATCGATTTGCATTGGAGCATCAGATATCACACACGGACGTTGAAAGTTTATATAAATAAAAAAGATGAGATTTATTACACAATAAGAACAAACCTTAGTGCAAACCATTTCTATAGAGTTTGAATGCGTAGACCTACAGCCGTAGGGTTGGTTAACATACAGGCCTTATCTCATAAGTGTTTATAATTCATTCAGAGATTTATGGACTCAACATACTCTCTGAGTCTTGGTGCTTCACTCCTGCGGCTCCTCCGGCTGCGCTGCTAAAAATATTTAAGCACAAACACTGAGTACAAAAAGGTACTCAGTAAGACTGACCCCACTAACTGAAAATAAATGTAAAGGATCAAGGAGTATGCAAGGCTATTTAGAGTGGGCGGGTGTTTTGGTTCAATAATTTGGACTCAAAACAGAAATTTTTAAACTGAGACTCATATACAGACATTAGACTTAAGAATAAACCTAATTCATAAACATCACGTTAACTCTAGGTTCACAAACAACAACTTTTATACTGGTTGCATCATAATTAGATACGATGTTTAAGCGAGATCAAACGGCATTCATATCCGAGAATTGCGGCGATTCGAATCGATTTACATCCTGCAGGAGATAACTGGGCACACGTCACGCACAGCTTCTGGTAAACTGCACATGGCAACCTTTCACAAGTAGGATACTAAACCCGGAACCAAGCTTACCCAGACCCGGGTTCGCACCCCCGTGAAGGACCCCCCGTCGGGGCCTGATCAAGACACGGGTTTTAGGCTACGCCCCCGCCAACTTCCCACGCCAGGTGGGGTAACACTCGGTTCAAGTATTTAGGTCAACCAAGCTACCGGGCTTACTGGTTCCATATGTCAGCATATGACCAGTTTGTTCCGACGATCCTCCAATTGTCAGCGTCGGTTTAACCGATGAGTGTAAACTGCCCCTTTTGGAAACTAGCCGTTACAACTCGGGCAGATTAACCGACGTATCATCGATTTAACCGGTGAGTGTAGTTGTCCACTGATCAACTGAAAAACCAAGTCTCTGGACAACTGCACCGACGTTAACTCAAATCTATCGTCGGTTCAACCGGTGAGTATAACTTCTGAAATCCCTGGAAAAAACCAACTCACTGGACAAATGCACCGACGTCAATTTCAAATATCGTCGGTTTAACCGGTGTGTATAGCCTTGAAACACCCTGGAAAACCAACCTTCTGGACAACTGCACCGACGTCAATTTTAAACATCGTCGGTTTAACCGGTGTATAGACTTGTCCAGACTTTGCTAACTGCGTTTAACCGACGTATAGAAAAATGAAAGCGTCGGTTAGACCGATGTATAGACTTTTTCTGATTTTGACTTTTCTGATTTGAGTCTTGAGTGAAATCCAAATATTCTTGAGATATAAGTTGAAAACCACTTATTTGAACTTCTTTAGAACCTGAGTGACCATAGTGTGCATCCATTTTTGATTGATCATGTACACGCTCAACTTACTTGACCTTAACCCCTCTTAATAGTGCGATCACTACAAAACTATAAAACTTATACTAACCTAAGTGTCCTTCTCAACCTTACGACACTTAGGACTAGAAAGATCCTTAGTCTTGATATATATTTGAGTTGAAAACTGAGATCGCCTTTTTGAATAATGAAATTTAGGGGCCTCTTTTGACATATGACCAAATGAGCGATAATGTTTCATTAAGCTGCACAAACTCATTAGTCACAATAATGGTTGTCATTAATCACCGAAACATACCTAGAGGGCCTAGATGCTTACAGAACCTTCGAGTAATATTTGGACCTTTGGTTGCTTTTAGTGTGAGTTTCTTTTAGACACCTTGGTTTGATCTATCTAGTTGAGAAGGTGGCAAAGATGTCCTTAAAACAAGGAAGTTGAACATGCATCAAATGGGTTTCAAGCAACTCTTAGACTTAAGCATTCATATGCGATAACATGAAATAATAATATTAAAAAAATTAGTAGGCGTAGATGCTCCGGTGCTTGCCTTGCTCCGATTCGGAAGGTGAAGTTCAACTTGAAGTTCTCGTACGAGCTTTATCCTGATCAACTTCCTTCCTCTGCTTCTGAAGCCTCAGATGACGGCTCGACGAGCTTGACTTAGATGACCTCGACTTCAGGTTCTAGTCGCAATGGGATGCAAAGTTAGTGCATGAATGCAAGGCGTTTGGAAGATATGAATTACAACTTTACATCTCCTATAAATTTGTAATCCAACACTCTAACACACTTATAAACTCTACCCACATGAAGCTTAAACCACCATTTTCTTAGTTACTAACCTATCCTAAGCATTTTCTTTTTTTAAACAAAAGGGTTTCATAATTAATTTCTAACTCAAAACCTAGTTCCTATGAATTATAAAGCATTTGTGATTAAATAAAGTATTTTTCAACTTTTATACCTTTTATAAATTATTAAGTACTTATTTAAATACCTTACATAAAAGGCATAGAAATAAATACTCAATACTATTATTATTTTTCCTAGGGTTTAAAACTTTTAATGCATACAAGAAAATAAAACAAACCTAATAAAATTGGTTTAAGTATTTTTAGACATTTCTACAACTTATAAGCAATTTTGAAAGAAAACAGAATTTAAATCTAATTTCTAATAAAATCTAAACATTTTTACAGTAAACCCCTCTAACTTCTCCTCCTTCTCTACTTAACTCTTCTTTCTTTCACTTAACCCCCTCACTTTTCTTTTCTTTTTTTCCTTCACCTTCTCTCCTTTTTCCCCTCACGGAAGGCCTCCTCCCCTGCTTCTGCCGCCCAGGCGCACGCACGGCAGGGGAGCAGCAGCTCCGGCGACCTGCCGGCGGCGGCCACGCCGGTGGCCGGATCCGGGCGCGCGGACCTTCACCCTCTCTCCTCGCGCTACCCGCGCCCCCAAACCCCCAAATCCCAGCGCCCCCGGCGAGGAACACCATGGGCGGCGGCAGCCCGCCATGGCCATCGCCAGCCAGCCAAGGCGGCGTCTCCCCGCGCTGGGAGAGGGATCCAGGAGCACCACCTCCACCTCCACCTCCAGAACCCACTCCAGCCCTCAATCGGTCCTCGGGAAGGCCGGAGCATAGAGCTCCGCGGCGCCTCCCGGCGACCGCGCCGGCCACGGCGGCGCACGCGCGTTCCGGCCGCCTGTGCCCGCGAACCGGCCAGCAAGCACCTGCTACTCCTTCCTAGCCCCTCACTCTCTCTCTTAGACACGCTACAACTCGACCCAAAACCCCGGGCACTCAACCTCATCGGCGGCCTCACCTTCAGCACGACAGCGGACAGGAACAGGATGGCGACGGCGCTGTAGCGGCGGTGGTCGATGGAAGGGGTTAAAAACTCTTCGAATCGGCCGAGGGAGGGCTGCTGGTGATGTGTGTACGAGGAATCGAACCAAGAACGTGCGAGGGCGACGAAATCGGCGAGGAACAGAGAGCTTGGTTTGGGGAAAAAGATGGCGGGAGGATGACGATGAACTGCCTTGGAGCGGTATATATTTGAAAGTTTCACCGTGATCCCCTCACCACGTCATGGCTGCCTGCTTGCTCGTGGATCCCTTGCATACTCGACGCGTGGATGCTTTAAATTTTTCCCGCGAGTTCATCTGCTCGACGTCGGTTAGGAGGATAAGGATGGTCGGGTACTGTAGCAGTCTGATTCAGGCTGAAACTGAACGAAATACCCATATTTAGACCTCTTTTTATCCAAATTCCACTACTAAACATTGAAATCGTCCAAAATTAAAGTTCTAGACCTAACATTTGGCTACACTTTTCATTTCAGGAACATCCTCGAATTTGTCCTTTAACATCACATAAAATTGCTCTGAACCTTGCTGCATTCATTGGGCTCAGTCAGACTCAGCGACTCAGCTCCTTTTGCCATGAATGTCACAGCTCCTTGAACTTCCAATTCCAAATGCTAACTTGCAAATTGTACAAAAGAAAGTGGCAGATAATACTTCCTTATACAATTTCCACTACACGCACTTTGTTTGAATTAGGCTCTAACCTGTTCAAAATTGGTTCTGAACTGGTAGATTTAAACTGAAATTCAGTATTTCAGTTCTCAAAACTGCCAGTCTTGAATCCAAGTTTTCTCCAAAACTTGTCGTTGAACACCAATTTCGTTCAAAACTGAAGTTATAGAAAGACCATTTATCTATAACATTTATAACAGGCACATCTCTTGATGTAGCTTCTAACCCATTCAAAAATAGATCTGCATCTTGATGCATATATCAAACGTAATCTGAAATCAGAGTTTCAGTCTCCCTATTTTACAACAGCAAGGTTTTGATTCTAATTTGCAATCCTGCCAAGTGTTTTCAAGTAGACAAATGGTATTCCTCTATATCCCAAACATCCTTCTGCATAGTTAAGCCTCTTTTATCTCACTCATACCTGAGTATCTCTGTTTAAGCCTCATTCAGAGATATTCAGACTTTCAGTTTGTTTACTCAAACCAGCCATTTCTAGATCTCTTTTTAGATGCCTTATTGACCTTTTCCTAAAAATGAAATGGCACATTTCAAGTGTCCAAATGTCTAGCTACACAATGATACTCTTGTTGTCCAACACTTTCACCATAATTCTCACTTTGTTTGGCCCCAAAGTCCAGCACTTTTCACTGAAATTTCTGGGCTTAAACATTTTCTCTCTTTTTTTGCAAGTCTTGAGCTGATTCTTATTTTCTCCAAATTTTGAATCCTTTAAATAAATTCTAATCATCTTCGAAACACTTGAACCATGGTTCTATTGCAAAGTAGACACTTTATTCTCATACTAACCACTGGTTGACTTTCTTAGCAACATTTCCAATTATAAGCTGTTAAGTATGGTCAAATAGCCATTTTGTCCTTATCAGGTAACTCCCCAAATTGTACCCCCTTCTTATGGAAATTTGGATTCCATAATTCAAATCTCAGTGTCATTTGTTGAAATATGCCGCTTGACACTCTTCAAAGAAGTTGACATTCAAACATTCCAAGCTTTTCAAATTTGGATGAAGTATGATCGGACTTGATCCAATTTGACTTTTCGTTACTCTTTTCCTCTGTTTCTCTTGTCTCTCCTCCTTTTCATTCTCTTAACCCCAATCACGTAGGGTTAATGCATGCTCTTAAAAAGTGGGGTGTTACAACATTCAATTTGCATGTCTTTTGAAATATGACATCCTGCATGAGAATTCTTTTGATTAGGGGGTTTTCTTCCTGTTTTCGATACTTTTTTCATTTTGCTGCTCATTTTTATTTTACAAATACCTGAAGAGACGATTTTACCCCTGCTCTTATCCAAGCACCGTGAGATCCACGGGCGCCCCTCTCTCTCTCGTAACTCTCTCTACTCTCGTTCATCTTCCTGAAGAAGAGGGGCGCCGTCACCTGCACCGGCCGCCGCCGCCGGCACTGGCCGGCCGCCGCCGCCGGCGGCACCGGCCGCCGCTCGGCCATCCATGAATCGCAAGGCTCCCTGTCTCCTCTGCGCCGCCTGCGCGATGTTGCAAGGCTCCCTGTCTTCTGCGCGTACTTCCCAGCAGAAGATTAGGATCTGGGACCATGAACAATCAATTACCCAAGCAGCAGATGAACCATGAGTGCGTAAAGATCTCAAGATAGCTAGGACGAAGATGCAAAAAACAAAAAAGATTTGATCGTTCAGAGAGTCAGACGGCAGAATCGTTCTCGAGACTAGGGAGAGGGGGAAGAGGGCCGCTCCAGGATGCCGGCGTGGATGAGCAGCGCCCACAGATGGGTTATGAACTCCCCGCCGGTCGCGAGCTTCTCGGCATGGACGTCGGCTTTGCTTGACGGCGCGAGGAAGAGGACGAGCTCCGCCCAGAAGTCAGCCAGCACCTTCCACCGCCGCGCCCTGTCGTGAACTCTGTACCTGAGCTCACTCCCAAACTTTGCCCCCATCCCCAGTATAGTCAGCTCGCTGCACTGCAGCTCCATCAGCTTGACGCACCTGGCTCTCATGGTGCCACACCCGGCGAGGTACTCCCGGGCCTCCATGACCACCGCGTTGAAGATCCGCCTCGTGTCGTAGCCGTGCCCCGGCAGCATGTGTCCGGCACGAACGCCACCAGGTAGGCGCTGTAGTCCGACAGGCACTTGGCCACCAGGCGGTCGCCCGTGAGCAGCGCCTGCTGCTGCGGTGTCGTGACCTCGCAGATTCGTCAGTCCACTCTGGCGGCGGCGGCGTGCGGCGGCGGCGCCCTGTTCTTGCGAGAGAGAGGCGCACGGGTGGAGGGAATCGATCTCACGGTGTAAAGATAAGATCAGGGGCAGTTTGGTCTCTTCATGTCTTTGTTTAATGAAAATGAGAAGGGAAATCTCAGAAATATAGAAAATAAGAAAACCCCAAAATCAAAAAGAATTCACGTGCAGGATGTCATATTTCAAAAGGCATGCGAATTGGATGTCAAATTGCGTTAGGCGTGCAAATTCAGTGTCAAATATCGAAATTTCTCGACACGAACACTCCCGACGTCCGGCCTTCAGCGTTCGGCCAGGACGGTGATGTCTCGACGATCCATGGCTAGCAAACGGCACCTTCCTTCCCGGACTTTTTCCCATGTATATGTTAATATTCCTCTGGTGCAAGGGGCACAACTGTACAAGTGATCTCCCTCTACCTTACAACTGGCGTCCATTGGGCAACAACCCATGCGAGATGAATGGCATATTTTTACATACGTTTTTGAAAGCAAGCGTATCCAAGTATGTGCCACCTAGTTAATTTTCATTTCTTTTAGATTAAGAAATTGTTCCGGCCTTGAACATCCATGAGTGAATGGCTACAGTCAAAATCTTACAAATGATGACCACAAACACAACATTAAGCTACCAGTATATGCTGAACAATGGCACCCACACGAGTCCAACACAAAACAAGGAAAAAGGAACTAAAAAGATCTAAGAAACTGAAGCACTTGAGGCACCAATTATGTTCCTGAAGTTCCAACCACACTTGTTGTAAAACTCCATGATAGTATTCTCCAAAAATGCAGCTCCTCCTCTTCCAAGACACCTTCTCTTCCTCTTTAGAAAACTGTGACCAGCACCGTGCCCAATATGTCCCCTAAAAATTACCTGCAAATAAGAGTTAGAAACTGTCCTTTGCGAAACGACATCATTTGTACTCAACCATATAGCCCAACAAAGAGCCGATACCCCCAAAGAATCTGATTTTGAAGCTTTTTAGAAAAATTTCTAAGCCAAGAACCCAACATAGAGGAAATACTTGTGGGTGGTTGAATACCGAAAAAGATATGGACCGTATTCTAAATGAACCTTGCCACATGACATTCAAAAAATAAATGTTGTATCGTCTCAACAGAGTTAAAAAAACAACATTTAGAACACCCTCCCAAATTTCTTTTGACCAGATTATTTTTGCTAGGATGCATGACTCCTAGTTAACTAGGTGACTCCCCGCGCGTTGCTACGGGATTTGAGAAAGCTTTTTGATAAATTATATTAAAAATATAATAATTTTTTAAATAAAACTCTATGGATAAGTGAGAGCTCTCTTGCCGGTTTATAAAAAATATAATAGTAAATCTTCAGGTAAGAAAAAAATATAATAGTAAATCTCGAGATCATCCATGCATTTTAAGGTATCAGGAATTTGACAGCATGGTGCTCCTTGTCATTGTCACTTGTCAACGTGTTGAGTTGTGAATCACAAAGCTACTCCATCCGTTATAAATCATAACCAATAACTTTATCCAGAGTCAAGTTGTTGTAGCTTTGATCAAGTTTCTAAGAAAATATTATAATCTTTATAGTACCAAATAAGTGCATTATTATCAAGACATACTTCATGGTTGAACAAATGATATCAATAGGTGATGCCCTGCGCGTTACTGCGAGATTTTTTAAACAAAATTTTAAGGTGAAATTTGAATGTAGAAACATTAAGGTAATTGCATGGCAACATTCACAGAAAATCAGTGAAAAACATAGTGGGTTTTAATTGCATGTGATAGTGCATTGCTGAGGTGGATAGCTTGCATGTTAAGAGAAATCTCTAGTGGGGACCAACTATATAGGTTTTATAGATTTACATGATATGATGTTACTCAACTACCTCTTTGGAGTGTATTGAAATCGCTAGTATTATGGTCTTGTACTCAATAGCGGGCGGAATAGCCAATTTGGCCCCCGAACTATCGCTGAAGGCTCAAATTGACCCCTGAACTATTAAAACGTCCAAATTGGCTCTTAAACTTCTGATTTCCAACTCAATCTCGTCCATCCTCATGGATTGTTGGACACGTGGACAACTCAAGATGCAAAAAGACTCTCCACTCCTCCGTAATTTCTTTACCTGGCGCCCCTTCACGTCAATACTATAACATAAGAAAGACCAATGTTTTCCTAAATTGGCTTTGCTATTTTGCAGTCTGGTCATAAAGAGGAGGCTAATATCCTTTGGAGAGAGTGCTTAGAAATCTGCCAAGTCAGGTGCTCAGAAATTTGTCAAGTCAAGTGCTCAAGCATAAGCAAAGGCATCAGCTCAAGGTAATGCATCTGTTGTTATTGAGACCAATGCTGGTACTACTTCCTCGTATGAAAAAGCAACAGTCAATGTACAAGGTGGACGAGCTTCTGCAAAAATTGAATCCAATTCACTTGGTCGTGGATTAGCATCCGGCCAAGCTCATCCTAGAGGAAAAAGGAAGCCCGCTGCATTCAAAGAACAGGATGAAGTAGTTTCAGGTGCCTTTTTTGAAGGCATATATGCATTTGTATCGCATAATCATGATGCTCTAAACACTTGCATTTAATTTTCATGGACATCAAACATGTTTTTGCTTCTGGACATGAGATATGATAGACCCAAAACAATTTGAATGCAGCAGCTAAAGGGGCAACACAAGAAACGCCGTGAAGGGGCGCCAGGTAAAAGAATTAGGGAGGGGTAGGAGAGTCTTTTTGCATCTTGAGTTGTCCACGAGTCCAGCAATCCATGAGGCTGGACAGAATTGAGTTGGAAATTAGAAGTTTAAGGGTCAAATTGGACATTTTGATAGTTCAGGGGTCAATTTGAGCCTTCGGTAATAGTTCGGAGGCCAAATTGGCTATTCCGCCTCAATAGAGTACTGAACCCAACTTGATATGATGCCGGCCAATACTCACGATCAAGATGGCATGCTTCCCCTCTTGAGCAGAAATGATACAAGATTGTGTGCAGCAGGGAGAACAGCCATGCACAGTCAGACGTGGCGGCACCAGTATGCAAGATTTAGGTGCTCGACTGTCATCCAGGGAGGTCGATCCGTTCTGGTCTTTGACCCATTTCTTTGCCAAAAGCATCAGGATAAGTGGCTACTAGCCCCACTTTCATTCTCCTCTATAAGATTGAAAGCACAGAAAGTTTGTTTAATGGAAAATCTATCATAGAAGTAAATGCTGAATGTACATCTTGGTCATAAAAAGACAAGGGGCATGTTTGGATCCAAGGGATTATTTCTAGCCCATCCTTTTCTTGTCCAAAATAGCTCAAAAACTCCAAACATGAGGGCTAGTTTTTTGCTATTTGCAAATAGTCCACCTCAAAAAACTATCTCACCCAAGAGGTGATTATTTGCACTATTTTGGGTGGATCCAACTTATTCTCTCACTCTCTTTCTTGAAAAAGTGACACCCAAATGGTTGAAAAGGTATTTTATATGCCAAATAGCCCTTGGATTCAAATATATGATGAAGGACTATTTCATTGGAGGGCTATTTACTTGAACTAAATAGCTCTGGCCCAAATAGCCAAGGGCTAGTTCTCCAAACACGTCCAAGGGCTCGGTGTCATAAAAGAAGACAATTTGCACCCATAATTCTAAGGCCGGTAGTGGGGGTTTTCTAGAAGATTTAATTTGAAGGAGAAAATGACAGATACATGGAAACGCCGCAAGGTCTCTGACGGCTACTCACGCTCTGTTCGATCCTCCTGGTCCAAACCATGCCATGTCGCCAACGGGCCCCGTCGCCACGCACGCGGCTAGCCGTCGTCGCCGCCGGAACTGTGTCCTGTCTCAGACCGCGCTGCAATCACGTCATCCTCGACGGCTTATTACCAGGCCTTCCCGGCTTCCCGTACGATGTCGACCTCGAGGTTCCGGTTGTCCGCCGCCATGGCGCCATGAAAATAATCTCTAGCATATCTAAATTGGATGGAAGGCCAGGCCCCATCTATGCTAAATTTGATTGCATGTGTAGTTCATGTACGTGATGCGGCAACTAGCTGCTGGTAGTACATACTCAATAATCTCCTATATATCAGCTAGCTAAACATTGCGTTTGCGTAACCAATTGTCATTCCGTGATCGATTGTTCATACTTCAACAACCTTACGACTGCAGGGGTCGTCCAATAATGGGCAAACTATGAGAAATGAATGCGCAATATAGTGATAATCTCAGTATTGTCTAATCATTATAGCAAATCAACTGATTTGGTATTGATTAAGGTAGACAGAATTTGCAAGTCCTACGCTTGACACAAATGGTTAGAACTTTCTACGCCGATGAATTTATTTGTAGCTTTGGGCTCTTTTCAATTGATAATAATTACGTTCTAATTTTTAGCACAATCGTGTCATCTACCATCACCAATGGTTTAGCAACCTACTACGAATCTACAACTAAAAGTCGGTACTGATTGTATGAGCAACACTAAGATATAAATTTTTTCAAAAAAAAATTCAAATTTAGGAAAGAGGATGATCCGCACAAGCCATGTACACCCTATTTGTTTCTGATTATAATCAACTTATCAGTGAAATCAAGTGATAAATCCATCAAACGCAAGACATTTCAGAGATTTGAACTACGAAAAAATTTGAAATCTAAACGTGGCTGAAAAAAACTAAAAACAAAAAGGCCATGGATCTAGAATTTTTCGTGTGAGATATATGCGCGTGTTCGAGCCCGTTACGGGGCCGGCAGCCTCGAGCATCATCAGCATTTCGAGATGTATATGCACCTTTTTTGTTTTTATATTTAAAAAAAAACAAAATTTCAAAAATATATGTCGAATAGGTAAATTTTCAAAAATGGGTGCCTGTCGCTCATCCAGTGGGCGACATGACCTAAATGTAAAAAAAATTTACATTTAGGTCCTGGCGCCCAGGGCGCATTAAACAGTGAACTTGTAAAATCGATATAAAATTGTAGAAAAATCGGAAAAATACAAACTCAATTGTTATGGATTCTATGAAATAATATCTACAACTTTTGTTACATAAAGTTTTTCATTTGATCAATGTATCTAAATCAAGAAAAATAGTTCTTGTACCTAATAAAATCTGAAATAATTCATTTGGTCTAGTTGTGCTTATCTAAAATTTACCAAACTTTTTTTATAGCTCTTAGGAAATAAAATAATGGTACTGTAAAAGTTATGGCTTCTAATACTCAGTATAGCAACATGGATAAATAACCCATTTAAACTAGATATATTGCAAGATCTAATTTAAAAACTTATTCTAAAAATATTTTCTGGGTCTACCAATTTTGTACAAGCCTATGCTCATCATATGAAACACTGTGGCCAAATATGAGATGCATCCAAAGGATGAATCTTGAGATTTAAATAAAAATGCATTAAAATAGTATTTAAAATAGAGCAAGATATATTGATCAAATAAAAAACTTTATGTAACAAAAATTGTAGATCTTGTTTCATAGAATCCAGAACAGTTGAGTTTGTATTTTTTTGATTTTTATAAAATTTTATATCTATTTTACAAGTCCACTGTTTAATGCTCCCTGGGTGCTAGGACCTAAATGTAAATTTTTTTTTACATTGGGCGAAAGGCACACTCATTTTTAAAAATTTTCTTATTCGGCATATATTTTTGAAATTTTGTTTTTTTAAAATATAAAAATGAAAAAAGCGCGATGTACATTGGACTGGCAGTGCACGTAGTAGCCCGTGCCGCTTCGTAAGGCCCATGTTCAGGCCCAGGAGTGAAGCCCAGTATATATTGGGCCTCGCGAATTCGTGGCATACTCGAATCCGCCGCAACAGAACAGCCAGCCAGCGGCAACAGCTACATGTAAATAGGTAAATAGGTAAATACAACTTGTGAGCGCCTTCCGCTACGAAAACACGAAAGCGCTCGCATTGCGAGCCCGGGGCGATATGATGCCGCCGCGCAAGCGCCGTCGCGCGTTCATAGCCCCGCCGTCGCCGGACCAGACCACGGTCACCACGTCACGGCGGCCGCCGGAGGAGGAAGAAGCCGAGCCGCCGGCGCTGGCGCTGGTGACGCTTCCGCCCGACCTCCTGCCCGAGATCGCCGCGCGGTCGGACGTCACGACGCTCGTCTGCCTCGCCGCGTGCGGCAGGGCCCTCCGCCGCGACATCCTCCGCCCGGCCTTCATCCGCCGCGTCTGCCGCGAGCCCGGTCCCGGCAGCGCCGCCGCCGTACCGCCGCGCGTCCTCGGCTTCCTGCACGCCTACGACAAGGCCAGGATGGGCGGGGGCCAGGGCCGGGCGCCGCCCTGAAGCTTCTCCGCGGCGCACTCGGCGACGCCCGGCGTGGCGTCCTTCTTCGAGGAGCACCTCGGGCCGTTCGCGGCTCGCACGGCCGGCAGATCCATTCTCGGCGACTACGAGCCCCTGGCGGCGTCGCGCGACGGCCTCGTCCTGCTCCGCTGCAGGTACCTCGGCCGGGACCGCTCGTCGGACATCTGCGTGTACGACCCCATGAGCGGCGGCCGCACCTTCCTCCCCATCCCGCCGGAGCTCAGGATCAGGGACAGGAAGGTTTCCGAGTACGGCGTCTCCTACACGTACGTCCTGCTCACCGCCGCGGACGGCATCGGTGGCAGCTCCTTCCTTGTGCTCGCCGCCGAGTTTAGCGGGCTCGCGTTTCACTCGGCACGTATCGCGGTGCAGACAGTGTCGTCGGACAACGCCGACGGAGAATGTCCATGGGGCACGGTCACCACGGCTGCAAATCCTCGTTCGTGGCTGTGCTCTCTCCAACCCCAGTGCGGCGCCGTCGTGCTCCGTGGACTCGTCCACTGGCTAGTGTACATGTACGACTACGACGTCGACGAGGACGAGGACGAGGACGAGGAGGATCTCTTCTTCTTCGTCGACCCCCCACAGCAGCACCTCCACATCCACATCCTTACCTACGACGTCCGGACGGCGATGGCAGGGTCGATCGAGTTCCCGAAGCACGCCGTGCCCCAGAACTGCAAAGTCTCCAATCTCCACCTGGCGTCGTCCCCGGACGGGAGGCTGAGCTTGCACGTCGCGAACAAGCTCCAGATATCCGTTTGGCTGCGGATGCGCGCGCCTGCCGGCGACGACGGCTGGTCGCGGCACGCCGTGATCGACATAGAGATGACCGCAAGGTCTCTGACGCCGCCGGACACGCCCTATTATTGGTGGCTTAAGGGGGCGGTCGACTTTGCGAGCTCGGGGGCGAGGAGCGGCGCGATCTTGCTGCGGCCCTTTACCCGCGACTGCTGGCCTAGTGATAACGTGAAGGAAGAGGAAGAGGTTGAAGGAGCGCTCGCCGTCCTCGACATGGAGACGGAGGACCTGCGCAGGGTAATCAAGAGGAAGCACATTACGCTCTTCCCGTATGAAATTGATTTGGAGGCGCGATTGGCAGCCATGAAAACGTTCTAGCTACCAGCAGGAACTTAAAACTTGCTTCATCAGAAAAAAAAACTTAAACTTGCGCTAAATATTGTAATAAGAACTACGGACTATTTTTGCATCGTTGCGCAGTGGAGACCGTACGATTTTTTGCCATACTGCAAAGGTGAAGAGTTTCCCTGAAAACATTGTTGCACTGATAAGGTTAAAGCTAAGTTGACTGTAACTCTTGAATAAACGGTTTTTGCCATACCACACCCGAATTCAGTTTTTTTTTTTAAAGAACACCCGAATTCAGTTTGCAAAGTCACGTGACCAGTCAAAACAATAATCTTAAAGTACCATATGGTAAAAAAAATAAGCGAGAATTTTAAACGGATTTTACCCTAAAAAAAATCCCTAGCACACTTCAGATCTTGTTTGTTTTTTATTATAAACTGATTCTAGATGGAAATAAGCGAGAATTTTACCAAATATCTCACTCTTTTTCAATTATCTTGACTGCTGTTTAGCTGGGAATCCACAACATGAAAGCCGATTCGGGCTAACGCGTCGCAAATATCGCATATTGAATAAGCGTGTGATTGAGAAGAAAAGAAATTTGCTGCTTCTCTCCCCTTCACGTTGATACAGGATAAAAAGGGCGAAAAGCAGGCGGCTGCCGTTTCTGGCGGCGATTCCTTTGATCCCCTTTCTCTGCCGGACGGCACTAGAGATGGAAGTGGATCTGGGAATCGCCATGCGTATCTGTATAGTTTAGGTTTCTGTTTTTCTAGATCTAGGGATCGCTCGCCGTCGGTAGATGGTGGAGCTAGGGTCAGCTTAGGGGCGGCGGTCCTCTGCGGCTTGTATTTTCGGGCGGCGGCGGCGACGTCATGGAATAATGCTCCAACTCCTCCTCGCCGTAGCACGCTCCCATGCGGCGCCGGCTGGTCCTCCGCCCCCTCCCATGGCGGCGTCGGTGGCGGGATGGCCCTGGATCTGCGTGGACGACCCTCCCATGGCGGGATGCTCGGCGGGCATGGATCTACGCTGGCGGCAGCGCGCGGGGCCAGGGTCCTCGCCCCCGGCGGTGGCGGCGTTTGGAGCCTGAGCCCTCCCTACCGGCGGCGGCAGCACGCGGGGCCCGAGCCCTCCCCCCTCCCGGCGGCGGCGGCGCGCGGGGCCCAGGCCCCTCCCTCCCGGCTGCGGCGCCGCTCGGGGCCCGAGCCCTCCCTCCCGGCGGCGGCACGCGGGGCCTGGGTCGGGGTGGCGAGCTAGGCAGCGGCGGCATAGCAGGGTCCAGATCCAGGCTACTGGGCTGGATCTGGGCCCTGCGCTGGATCTACTTTTTTAATTTTTTATTTCTTTAACCGAGGCGGGCATGAAAACCGTCTCGGTTCATGCCCCATTAACCACGGCGTTGCCTCCGAGGCGGTTGGCTTGCTCGTCTCGGAAAAGCGATTTTGACCGTCTCGGAAAAGGATTTCCGTAGTAGTGGCGGTGCTTTACTCCGGTACCACCGACGAGTTTGGAGTTTGGGAGCTTTTGTATAGGAGTCCAGGCTGGAGCTTCATCGTCTTTCAAGTGATGTTGTTCCTGGCCCTTTTCTTCGAGGATGCGGGGTGTGCTGTAGGTGTTGCAGATGGTAGCCGGTTAGATCTGGATCGTGTTTCCCTCGGCGGTGGCGGTCGTCAACGGCGAGCGAAGATCCAAGAGCTGGAGGCGTTGGGGTGCGACCCCGGTCAATACACGACCGCCGAGGGCTTCTTCTACTTCAACTCCAATAAAAGCCGATGTGCGATGGGACTCCTCCATCTCATGGGGGCGCTCGACTTCTTCGACGGCTGTGGTGACCGGCGACGAGGAGCTCGACCGCAGGTTCGCGAAGGATCTAAGGGTGTCGTTGTAAATTTTCTTTTCTTCAAGGTCCTTTGTGTTGTTTGGTTAGGACAGCTGTCCCTGTATTCTCTACGTGCGTATCTGTACTCATATGTCCATCTGTATGCTTTGTAATACTGATACGTATACGTATTATTATAAAGAAAAGGAATAAGCGAGTGATTCCCCCCCCCCCCCCCCCCCTCTCCCCGATACCCGGAATCGCGTCCTCCTCTGCGCCGCCGCTACTGTCCTGCGCCGCCGCCCCTCCCCTGCTCGGGGTCCGGCTTGACTCCTCCCTGCCGGAATCGCGCCGCCGTCGCCCGGAATCGCGCCACCCCCGCCCCCGAGTCAAGGTGCACCGCCGCCCCTACCCTCCACAACGTCGAGCAGATCCACCGCCGGCCCTTCCGTCCCCCGAGACCAAGCAGCGCCGACGCCCCTGCCTTGTCCCCCAACCTGAGCAACGCCGCGGTAAGTTCGTTGCCTCCCTTAGTTATTGCATGAATGTCTAGCGTAGGATATGCTGTTAACTGGATGAATGTGTGGTTGCTACATGGATGGATTGCTGCAGATTAGTGGTATATGCATAGGAATTAGTTGCTAGTACACTTTTTTTTTGGAATAATAGACCTTATATTTTTAGATGGAAAAATCAGGAAAGGTTGTGACAAAATGGGATTCATTTGCCGCCAAAGTTTTCAATGATATTTGCTGCGAAGAAGTTCTTGCCCACAATCGCCCTCAACAATGTTTGAATAATGTGGGATATGCAAATCTGGTTCGTCGTCCAACTCACGATACCACAGATGATGGGAGTGGTACTGGAGATGATGTCGATATGAATGCATTTCGTGATGCGATTGCTACCGCTATGGTTTCGTGATTTAGTTCTATCCATCATTTATGTACTCATAGTTTAGAAATTTGTGCTGGTACATCTTTTGGTATATTTGTGATATTAATCTATTTGATCTAATAGTAACATAATTATATAGTCAAGATACTAAAAAAATGTGTGAATTATTGAATTCTGCTCATATTCATCAAAAAAATGAGATATCATGAGCCTCAATGGCATTTCAAACATTTTACCACTCAACTTAGAGAATCGACTCAAAATAATCAAGATTGCCAAACACCCAGCTTATCCAGATAGCCGATTCTCCAGACAGCTGGCTCATTTAAGAATCTTGATTCTCAGAAAAGCGAGGTCCGGAAAAGTGAAAACAAACAAGGCCGATGACGCACGGATCCTGCCCCGCAGCCCCCGCCTCTAGACACCCTCCCGTCTGCCCTACTGGCGCCGCAGGTACCTTGCTGCTGCATTCTCCTCCCATCTTCCTCGCTTCAGCCGGTAGTTTGTCTTGGTCCATGTTGCCAAAATCTCGCCCTCATTTTTGAGATTTGACTCTCGCGCAGGTGGATCTCTAGGACTGGTGCGGCCGCAGGTGGTGCTCTTTGGTGATTCCATCACGGAGCAATCCTTCCGCCCCGGCGGCTGGGGCGCTGCAGTCGCTGACACCTACTCCCGCAAAGTATATTCAGCAACCCCTCTTAATACTTGACCATAGGCCGTTTTCTTTAGTTTTCCTCCCAATCATGGGCCTTACCCACTGCTTCTTTGATGAATTGGTAAATAAATCTTACTATATCTTGATTTGGATGCTTGAATATTTTTCTATATTTATGCCGTTACATCTAGTGATTTTCTTTGTACTAGGCTGATGTAGTTGTCAGAGGTTATAGCGGATACAACACAAGGTGGGCTCTTTTTTTGATGCACCGCATCTTTCCGCTGGTAAGACACTTCTTGCAAACAGATTGATGTGCTGCGTAGGACTGGTGTCCGTGCATGTAGTGTTATCAAGCTATTATTTACCAAACAGATTGACGTGCTGCGTAGGATGGTATTGCGCCACCTCTTGCAACCACTATATTCTTCGGAGCTAATGATGCGGCCCTTTTGGGAAGAACTAGTGAGCGGCAGCATGTCCCAGTTTCAGAGTATAAAGAGAATCTCAAAAACATTGTTAATCATTTGAAGGTAATTTCTTTATGATAATAAATGGTTAATGTTTTAACGATGGCTTTTATGATGGTATCATTTTTCTTTACGGGACTCTAGCTAGTATATTTAATGGCTTCTCTTAAATATCTGATCTGGTATTCTTTAATTACGATCAGCATGCTTTGCGCCTATAAGCAATAGCATAGTAAACTTATATGGTTCTCATGTAAAGTGTGAACTGTGAAGGACTATGGAGTGGCGAATCTAGGATCTAAATTTAGGGGGAGGGGGGGTGGGGGGTGCTCATTTTCCTCTTCTTCTTCCTCTCTTCTCTCCTTTTCTTCTTCTTCCACCTTCTTTTCTTCTTCTTCATCTTCATCATCATGGTTCAAAATTGTTTGGGGGGGGGGGGGGGCTCCATGGGAGTAGGGTGGGCTGCAACGGCGGAGCCAGGGGGGCAAGCAGGGGCCACAGCACCCCCCAATTTCGCAAAAAAAATTTAGGACCCCCTCATCCTTCATCCAGCAGCCACGGCAAAGCCCATATAGGCAGTGTCGCACAGGCCCAATAGAAGCACCCCTCCCCCCCGGGAGAGGGTCGTGGAGCCGCGGAGGGCGATTCCCCTCGCCGTCGCCATCGCCCGTCGCTGCCGCCGGCCAGGCGCCGGCCCAGGCCATGGCTATCGGCAGCTCGCCTTCCCTGTCGACGAGCGGAATCACGAGCCTCGACGACGCCGGACAGGAGCGACGCGAGGAGGCGGAAGGGAACCAGCAGGCAGCCCCCACGCCTAAGGTCTGCAAACCTAACTTTTTTCTCCCAATTCTATTCTGTTCTTTGGTGAGGAACGAGCAACGCTGGGAACGAGAATTCACCGATTCAGTATTGCATATTCAGAAGGAAATCCTTGGTATGATGGCTTTTAATGTGCAGAAGGCAATTCGGGATGAAATTGGTGATGCAAAGTTTTGCTTGATAGTAGATGAATCAAGAAGAGAACAGGTGGTACTTGTTCGTTTTGTTGACCAGGAGGGATTCATTCGAGAGCGCTTTCTTGATGTTGTTCATGTTCATGACACAACATCAGCTACTCTTAAACAAGAATTATGCTCTGTGTTATCTAAGCACAAATTGGATGTTCAGAATATTCGGGGGCAAGGATATGATGGTGCCAGTAACATGCGTGGAGAATGGAATGGACTTCAAGCAAAATTTGTTGCAGAGTGTCCTTATGCATACTATGTCCACTGTTTTGCTCACCAACTACTGCGACGACGGAACATGCATTTTCAGCCATGAAACTTCTCAAGACAAGACTTCGAAATAAAATGGAAGATGATTTTCTGAGAGACTGCATGATAATCTATATTGAGAGGGAGATTGCCATGAAGTTCACGACCGATTCAATCATCGATGATCTCTATGCAAAGAAGAACCGCAAAGTTCGACTTAAATGAAAATGTTAGTTTTCATTGACCCTTTTGTAAAGTGCAGCTAGCTTTTGTGAATGGGCTATGGTTCCTGACTACATGCCTACACGAACACCATAAAAATTTGATGTCAAATACACTTAATGGCAATATTATCTAATGTATACATATTGATCTTGGTCTTCCGGCCCCCCCTTGGAATTTTTGCTGGCTCCGCCACTGGTGGGCTGGAGCACCCCCATGGCTCCGCCACTGACTGTGGGTTGTTGAACGAAGTGTTGGTGTTATGTGGGCATAATGTAAGTTGGATAAATCATGATTGTCTAGTCAGTGTAAGAGAAGTAATACTCACCTCACACCTAATATATCATCTTTTATCTGTTTTAGACCCATTTAGTTTTTGTTTTTTTTTGACTTGTGTCTCACCACAACGCAACCATTGTAAAGTTTGTCTAAGTCAGTTACATAATTTTGTATGGATCATTGAAAGAGAAAACATTTATACATTTGATACTGGTATTAATTTATTTTATAGACACTTTGGATCGATATTCAGTTGTCACTCTTTAAAGCTGTTGTGCAAATTTTACTGTAACCTCAATGCAGGAGTGTTCCAATTCCATGATTATTGTACTTATCACGCCACCTCCTATCGATGAAGAAGGAAGGGAAAGATTTGCACGGTTGGTACAGTATCACTTGTTGAACTCTTTTTCATATGTTTGTTCTTGTAATTTAAATAATGACTACGGAAGAAATAAGTAATAAATTAAAAGCAAATACATGGTGTTGATTTTAATTCTTGTTTTGTGACTGGAAGATGATACAAAATATTTCGGTATAACAATAGTTGGGCTATAATTCTAGCTCATGGCAATTGTCTAGACTTGTTCCAGAGTGAGCTAAAATGTATTTACACTAATTATTTTTCAGTCAGTTTCGTTTATATTTCTTGGTTACATGTTTTAGAATTCTCTTTAGGTTTTCTTTGTTAATATACCCAAATAATTGTCCTTAGATAGACGTGCTGGGAAGCAGTAATCTACATGACTAAACTAGGATTTACGTTCGCAACTAATATCACTAATATTAATGCCTTCTTATATTTTTTACTAATTTCACTTTTTGTACTAATATCACTAGTATTAATGGCTTCTTATATTTTTTTTTATTAATTTCTCTTTTTGTTCGTGACTCCTGTGTTTCATCTCTAGCAAACCCCCACTTGCTTGGGACTTAAAGGCTATGTTATTTTTATTGCAATCTGGCTTTCATTTGTTTTGTCTCCACATAGTAACCAATAATGCTTCATTTGCCACAAAGTTTAATTTGCACTAGATGTCTTATTTTTTATTCTGATGATTTACTCTTCAAAGGTCACTGTATGGAGAGAATGCGAGAAAGCTACCTGAAAGGACAAATGAAATGGCTGGTGTCTACGCTGATCAATGCATTGAGCTAGCCAGAGAAATGCATATACCATGCATTAATATTTGGTCAAAGATGCAGGAAACTGAAGGATGGCAAACACTTTACCTAAGGTAATACTTCACGTTCCGAACTTTGCATTTGTTGTACATAGCACTATAGCAGCTGTAACATTATATTCCAAGTATATGTGTAGTGTAACAGATGTTCTATGTAATAATTTCTATTGTCAGAGTCATTTCCGATAATTTGATACATGATAAAATTTCAAATATTAGATGTTTTATTTATATTATATTTTCTTATTGGAATGATACAATAGGTTTATTGATATTGCATCCTTTTCCATCAATTTTAAATGTAAGCTAATTTTGTTTGATGAAATCTAGATTTTTGGCATGGTCTTTAGCCTGCATTGTTGGTAGATCGTTGTTTTATTTGTTTTCGTATTTTTGTTTCACACTGTTGTTTATAGGCTTGACACTGCGGCATATAAGATATCATCATGGGTTTATGGTATTATGGTGCATTTGATGTTATGCATATATTCGTTGGGATTCCAACTATGAAAATTGGCCAATAAATTTAAGAGGTCGATGACTTTGTTTCTATCTGCCAAACTAGTGTTTTCATCTGCAGTATAGACAAGCTTGATTGTATAGTATTGTAAGCAGAAGAGAAGTTTTCCTGAACCCGTACTTTTCTTCCAGAACCTAGTACGTCAATAATCATTGGAAATGTTTTTGTACTGATCTGTCAGTGACGGCCTACATCTGACACCAGAAGGAAATGCAGTTGTCCACAAGGAAGTTGTCAAAACATTGAGAAATGCTGGTCTGAAAGCAGAAGACATGCCGCACGACTTTCCTCATCACTCCAAAATAGATGGCAGTTGTCCTGATGTGGCTTTCAAATGAAGCAATTTCATGTTGTGTTGTGTATGTTTGGAGTTTATACTTTATACTGTCAGCTTCCTTGAAGATTATGGTTTCCTCTTTGCAAAGCAAAATGACTTTCTGAATGTATTTTATTTTACAATTAATCAATCGTGATGGCATGTGCAGATTGAATTTGGAAAATGCAGGATATAGCGACGAAAACAAACTAGTTGAGTGAAAGATCTGAGAGGCTTAGTGCAAGCGTTCCAACTCTCGTAGGAGGCTAGGAGCCACGACCATGTGGTCGTATTTTCATAGTTCGCATCTTTAACGTGTTGCGACAACAGATCCTAATCTGTCTGCAACAGACCACAATCCAAAAACCTTGACGGGTACTGCGAGTACACATCATGATTAGTTTGTTAACGGCTCCATCCACTGGCTCTAAATAGATTTGCCAAGAATACTAGCAAAATTCAATAAGTGCACACAAAAAATACTCATCTATTAAGCCCAGTTCGAAGTTCTAATACAGGGAGCTACAGCTGTATAAACAGAACCACAAGTTCCTCAAAGTTAGAATTTTCTGCAACAACATAATGAGGATATGTTGCTTCAGTCCACGAGTAGATGAACCAAATCTATTAGCTACGCCCATATATCTCGTCACTTCACCAATTTTGGCATTAGAACAACTAATCCAGAGGACTTTCAAGGTCTGGTCTTTGGTCCATCGTCTTTGACATCGCACCATCAGGGAAAGCATCCGGATAAGTGGCTGCTAGCCTTGCTTTCATCCCTCTACAGCAATAGTTGAAGAAGAATGTCACTTAAGTGGAAATTTATCTTAGATGCAGACACTGAACAAAAATTTGGGTATAAGGGAAACATCAAGCACAATGACACAATAACACTAGTAGAAAATTAATAAAGAGAAAAAAGGCAGTTGATAATTGAAACCTAGTGTACGGGATGGTACCTTAGCTTTGTGAAAATATGCTCAAGATCAGCTTTCATGGACTTGAGAAGGCGAGTTTTACTAGCAAAATCACTAGACACTTCTGCAAAGCATTGCTCAGAATACTCATTAAAATGTGTGAGAACTGCATTGCTATCTTGCAATCGCCCCATTCTGCATAAAAAAGGGAAATTAATATTGACAATTTTGAATGACAATTACTGAAGAAATGGAAACAAAGGTGTTATAATCGGCATTACATATGCCAGGCGCCAGCCAAGTGGCTAGGAGGGCCACGCCGGTTAGCAGGCCTAATGGCCCAATAGTATCTATTATTGCTATTTCTTAGATGGAATATTTATTCCTTAATTTTAGAAACTCCTAGAGGAGTATAAAACCTGTGAACATTGGTTATTGGAGATTAAGCAGAAGCAACTAATTATTGCTGGCTTCCCTGCGCCGTGAACAATAACCAATTATTCTCACAGCATCTCGCCGCCGCCCTCACTCCCCTAGCCCTCTACCTCCAACCTCGCACACATACAACCTACGTAGCGGAACCGGGATTCCTATCAAAAGGGAACAAGCCCACCAAACAATTGATGGGAATCACTTCAGCAGCTAGCTTTGCTCATATGTCTAGCAACTTGATGCATGCCATCCTATATGCGTCATTAGCTAACTTGCTCTCACTATAAGAATCAGTAACAATTTAACCAACGATCAGAACAAATGAATCACTTCCAAGGCAAACTGTAATAGTAAGACTCTTTGCAGAAAGGGGGAGATGTCTAAACATGCAAGCTTTGCATTATAGCCTAACCAGGATTGACCCAGTTTGCTGCAGAACACTTACCAAATTTCAAGATTAGGAGCATAAACCAATTATGAAACCACCCATTAACAACAGGTGCAACTCAATTATAGAGTTGATCACAATGAAAATCAGAAGAAGAACCATAGCATGGAAAAGGATGAATAAGATATTTAAAGTTATAACGCTTAATTCAAATTTAATTTCCAACAGATGATTATTGAGTACATATACTGTTAGCAGATGCGATTCTCCAATGGAAACATATCAGGTGCAAACCAACTTCTTCATGCAAACCATGCAAACTTCAATCTGGATCATCGGATCAATTGAACTTCTTCGTGCAAACCATGCAAACTTCAATCTGGATCAAACTTCGCGTAGAGAGCAAGTGCTTCTTTTCTTTCCTATGGGTCGTAGGAGCCTAGGAGGTACATTCTTTCATTGCAAAAGGAAAGTTTGTACATGGCTAAATACATTATGTACATATGAGGAATACTGAAATTAACAGCAAGATTTAGAAACACCCAAACCCTATGCCTTTTGGACTCTCAGGCTGTTTGAGCCAACAAGGTAAATTATTGAGTAATGATTAATGATTAACAGTATACAGAAATTCCTGAAAGACAATATTCTGCCCACCAAATAATCAGGAAAACTTCAAGTTTCTTATGCTAAAAACACCACTTAAAAGCATATCAAGTAATAAAAAAATCGTAGATCAAAATGGTCATATCTTATTTACAATAGCAGAAATTTCAGTATGTATATTCTACTTCTACTTCCAGGATTTCTAAACAGGTAATATTTCAGCTGCCCTTTATGACAACCTGATCTCAAGCAACCCTTCTATAGAATGTACAAAATCTAGTTTGAAGTCAAAGTTCCTATCATAGCTAAGGTTGATGCTAATATGTTGGTGCAAGACAACGCATACCAAGCATTCTAAGTACACAGACATGAAAACAATACCCTAAACTGGAAGAATGTGGGATGGGTGCCTCCTTAGTAGTACAGAGGTTTCAGGTGACAGATCCTACCTTTTCCCATCTACCTGACCTTTTTTTTCCTGGAGCAGGTCCGGGGAAACCAGGAAAGGAAGCAGGATAGAAGGATGTTTAGAAAACAGAGAAAATTGGTAGGACAGGTAGGAGACAGTGAACAGAGAAACTATGGAAATAGAAACATGGCAGAGTAGTGTAGATGCAACTTTCATCAAGACTATTATGTTTAACATGACTGAGAAGATGATGATGATGATGTGTTCATATATGACTGTACGTAACAAATTTGTGCAGAACTTACAATACCCTAGACTTTAACGGCATCACTAACACAAACATCTGCCACCACTTGAATCAATTTACAGCATTAAACCATCTAATGTTCCTTTACATGACAAGAATATGCGTGAACCTAAAATAACGAGGCATCTGTCAATGACAGAAGAAAGTACGACTCCCTTTGCATAAATACAGCACTGAAAGACGATGCTTAAGTACCATGATGAACACACGTTTAACTTTGAGGTCTAGTCTTTCTTCCAAAAAAAAACAACTGTGAGGTCTAGTCTATTCTAGGATCCATGCGCACTTTTAATGAAATTTCGTGCCACTAACAGATTATCAGGCAAAGGAACGAGGGCTACACACGTCAACTCACACATTAGATCACGAATTAACACTTTGGACCTGCGTATGGGAGAAACCATCAGTGCCCTAACGGCTTATGTGGCATCCCCAATAGCCCCTCATCAGGTATGAAAGCAACAAATTGCTATAAGCGAAAACCACTGATGCCTTGCCCCGGAGCCGTCTAAATCTGAATTTCCCCACCAGAAATATCTCACCTGGCATGCTAGGCACATGAAGTGAAGGCAGCGCAGCAGAATTGATGTATCGGAGCGACTGAACTGTCAGAACTGTAAATAAAGCAGGAGAGCTCGACGGGATCGGCGGATGGGAGGTAGGGTGGGGGAGTGGCCGGGGGCTCACATGAGGTGCTGCGTCTGCCTGATGGAGGCGACGTCGTCGGGGTCCACCAGCGACCTGAACCGCGCCGCCACCTCCTCCGCAGCCGCCGCGGGGGCGGGCTCCGGCGGCGGCTTCTCCATCGCTTGACCGCCTCCGCCGTCCGTGTTCCTCGTCGTCCTCACCGGTGGCGGAGGATTCCTCCGGGTGTCCCGTGTGTGAAGCGCTGAGCGATTGGGCCAAAACCCCAAAACAGATCAAAAATTTTCTTTCTTCAGTGTCAGTTTGGCCCGTTCGGTCACCAGCCCTTGTAAAATGGCCCATGGAGTCAAAAGCGAGGCTTCTCCTCTTTCATGTGCACGGCGACCCAAATCATTACTGGGCTGGACTTTTGCAAGACGTCCTCTCTTCTGCTGCTGCAGCAAGAGAGAGGCCGAGAGGGGCGCCAGGAATTGCTCTAGTTATTTCTTTTAGACAATGTTCAGGAATAGCTCTAGTGACAAGTACTAACTCTGTCAAGAAAAAATAAGAAGAAACGGGATCTGTTTGTCATACAAAATATACGGATCTTACTTCTTGATCAAAAAAAGAAAAATCCTGTCAACTCAAACCCCAGAGAGAGAGAGAGAGAGAGAGAGAGAGAGAGAGAGAGAGAGAGAGGTTATTCTGAAGCAAATCCTGAAGCTACGTCAGTACTGATACCGCGGTTCCTCTTGGATCCGCCGTTGGATTTTTTTTTTGAAAGCACTCCGCCGTTGGATTTTAGAGACCACGTTTCACAAAGCATCGAGCAGACTACTAGTATAGCACCGTAGCGAATCGTGCAAATAGATCTTTGATCGACTGGCCGGTCGACTGGAATCTGGATAGAAAACGCAGCCGCGAGCGGTAACATGCAGCAGCAGCAGTAGGAGCTGCAGGTCCTATCTTCTAGGATTTCTACGGCACGTTCGTTCTAGCTGGGCGGCCAGGCTGTTATGGTCCTAACCTCCAAATCACAATAGCAAGAGCATTGATACAATTTTGCAGAAGGATTGGAGGGATCGGATGGGGAATAGCAAGAACTAGGATTAGGGATCAAGAATAACTAGAGATACAAAGAGGGTAGAGTCTGGAGGAGGAAGACGATTGCGTCGCCGTTGTGTTCGATGTCCGTTCCCCGTCCGGTCCTTTGCCTTTTGTTGCTTTACCCGTTCCATTAGCTGGACCCACCTGGCAGCCGCTCCGAGAGCCATGACACAGGCGCCGCCGGCGTGGTCGCCGGCACGCACAGGGGACAGGTCACAAGCCGCATATTCACGGGCCTGGCCGCGCTCCGGTCACATCACATCAGAGGTCAGAATTAAACTGCAAAGCCTTGAAGCTAGCACCAGAGCAGCTAGCGCCGCGTCGCTTCGTCGCGGCTGCCGCTGCACACACCAGGGCCCGTCCCGTCCCGTCGTGTGGGGAATAGAACAGGTCGCGGCCTGCCGGAGGCCGCGCAGTAGTAACGAGCTGGCGCTGCAGAGGCACGCAGGCGGCGCAGCCAATGCGCCATCATGGCCCGCGCCGTGCTGCGACCGCGAGCCAGCCACCCAATGCGCCGTGCTGCGGTCCTAGCTCGCCGGCGGGGCACCAACGACGGCGCGGCGAGGCCAGGCGACGGGGGATGGCAGTCCGACTCCGATCGGCCATTGCGCGTGCCGATAAGCAGGCGTGGTCGTGACCAGCATCAATCTCTATCCACGGCGGACGGGGCTTCACCGTCAGCCGCGTGCACGCCGAATCCGCCGTGTGATCGGCCGGGCCGCGCTTCGCACGCTGCGAGGAGAGAGAGAGAGAGATGCCGCCCGCCGCGTGTCGCGCCCGCTGCCAGCGGCCGGTGGCCGGCGCGGCGCGCGGTTTTATTCCCGACCGGCGGATCTCGGCGGCGCCGGCCCTCCCCTCCCCCCTCGTCACGTCACGTCACAGCACGGGCTCGCGGCATCCAAAAGCATCCTCTTGCTACCGCCAACGGAAGGGAGCAGTAGAAACGAGACGGGGGGTGAGTGAACGCTGCAGCGCTAGCGTAGGAGAGTACTGTGCGGCTGTGCAGTGAATGCGATGGAGCAGCGAGCCAGTGAAAGCCGGGGCTGGGCACGGGCGCACGGCGTGCTGCCTGCGTGCATGCCGGCCGCAGACAAAACGGAGGGAGATCTCTGCTGCTATCGACAAGACTCGGCCTGTGCCTGGTGCCCGCACTCCGCCTCTCCTCTGCCGCGCTGACGGACGACTCGCGTGCCGCGCCGAGGCCGGCCGGCCCTGCCTGCGCTGCGGCTGCCGCGTACAAACCGGACAGCCGCGCAGGCCTACGACTACGACGCCTGCACTTGCGCGTGCTAGACCGCTCTGACCTCTGGCCCCACAGCAGCAGACTCCCAACCTTCTGCATCGTGCATGTACTACTCCTACTCCTACTCCAATCGTATTCGAAATTTTGAATCCCTTTATGACATTTTTTTAAAGAAAAATTACCAGTTGTGAATTGTGATTGCCACCCACCTCGCCTCGCCTCACACCGGGACACGTACAAAGAGTTCATGACCACTCCCCTCGCCATGGTTGCCGTCCCGTTCGTTCGCGGTCCCCATCCGCCCGTCCAGTTCGTTCCCGATCGCGTCACCGCGATCACCCACCCGCCCACCCACGTACACTCTTGACAGCGCCATGGATGCGAGAATGCTCTGCGAGAACGCGGCGGGTTTGGCGCCCACGCCCGACGCCACCCGGCGGGCGGCGGCGACCGGGTCCTCGGGGTTAGGCGGCCCGTCACCGTCCTCAGGTGCCCTCGGGGGTAGTAGCTTTCTCCACCTCTTTCTCCGTCCAGTCCACCGTGGTGGCCAACCGGAAGACCGCACACCTGACCTAATCAGATCAGTTCGGTTCGGCTGCGACTGGCAACCACCACCACCACGACGGCCGCCGCCGCCGGTCGACATCCGGGGGTACATGGTCAGCGCCCGAGGTCGGCAAACAGCCACATCAGGCATTCATCAGGCATCACACACCTGGCGCCTCCACGTTCCAGGCGCCAAAAGACCACCGATCAAACAGTGAATTCAGCAACAGAGACTCGCTACGCCACCCAATTTGGCAATCTCAGGAGATGAAACAAACAACGATCCATCATAGATAGCACAAGCAAGCAAAGCAAAGACGGACAGCTACAAGCAGTTTGTGTCCACAGGATGAACTTGGGAGATGCGTTTCATAGTTTGTCATGACTCATGACACAGGCAAAAGCGACGGTACATGGATACAGACAAGTTCTTGAGAAATGGCAGACTCGACTAGGGTTTTTCTCACACGAAGGACCAGTTCACGAACATGAAGGCAAGGCAGTGCGGGGTGTCGTCGTCGCTCAGGACCTTCCACGCCACCGCTTGCTCGTACGACACAGGCCGACCCATGCTCGACACGCAGACACCGCCAGGGAGGTATGCGAAGCCCTGCAGAATTCACAGATTGGCGTTTTGTATCAGCACCACCAACGGTTGCAGCAAACTGGAACACCAAGGAAGGTGTCTTAAACAAGGATGTTTCTGCATACCTGTTGCATAATCTTGGGGTATTCGGTGCAAAGTGCCTTCCGGCCGTCATCGTCCAGGATCTTCTCCAGTGAGATGTCCTGGAGAGCAATCAGGGTCGTCTCCAGCATGTCAAGGCCGGCTTGGTTGGCGAAGGTAAACACAGGAGCAGCCTGAATTCATAGTTTCACAAAACTATCATCAGCCACAAACAGCATGGTGGATTGAATCGACATCCTAAGCGAGAACGAACACTGACCTTCAGGGAACAGCACATGATAGAGTCCGAGTGTTGCCAGAGTGCTTTCAAGGAAGCATCCGTGCATTGGGTGTCAGCACGAAGTAGTTCAGCTCCAGTGTGGAACCTGAAAGTTTTAGGTGACAGAGATTACTACATTTCACAATTGAACAGAGTAATATGATTCAGACTGAATAAATGGACAGATCGACTGATGCTATCACCTACCAAAATGTTCTGAAAATTGCCAACCCAATTCGGGAAAGAACATTTTACCTGTAGCTCCTGCCGATCCACCTTGCAAGCGTGTGCGCCTCAGGAGATCCAGGAGTTTGCTTCATTTCAAGCTGTCCACCAAGACGAGAGGGAGCTATTGCCATGGCCACCCTCTGGACTGATGCCACCACAGTCCTGACATATTGCCTGGCCATTGCCGCGACGCTTTCTCGAAGATGGTTCTCATATGAGAACTGGAAAGCGATGGTCAGGACTGATCTTGTGTTGCAGGTGCTGGATGCGTCACTGGAAGCACGAGTAGTCCCACCGGATCCAACCTCAAGAGTAGATGCTAGGTCAAGTGTTCGTGTGCCAGACGGTGGATCCTGCAGTTCATTGGTGATGGTACCTATCCATTGTTAGTATAGACCATCATAAAGACAAATGCTACAAGTAAGAAACCTGCTCTACGAACCATCTTGGCATCCAGTGGTATGACACGGAAGCCTGAGGGTAGAAGTGGTGCATCATCAGCAAAAGATTCATCAATGGGTGCAAAGACAAGCTGGGCACATGCACCAGCTGCATTTTCATCCACACCGCTGCACAACTGCCAAAGAACATACAATCCTGTGAGGCCAATGCAACAGCATAACTGAAACTAATCAAAGACTAATGGTGTCTGAAAATATACCTGCAGAAGATACATATCTCTTGATAGAACAACTTCATCATGGCATAGGCTGTGTCCCTCAAGCCTAATGACCTCCAGGAACTGCAGTTTCAAAAGTCAGTTTGATTATCATACATCAGTCAAAAATACTAGTACATGTAAGTAACAAAAAATGATATTAACTATAAATTACCTCTTCATGTTCTAAGGTGTGTGCTAGTGGCAGTATAACCTGACTGCCCATAAAACCGCTAGCTCGCAGGCCAGGAACTGCATATGGACTAGCCCTCAAAGCAGCAGCAGAATAAGCATCAACGCCAGGATCAGCCCATTCAGAGCGATGCTCCCTCAGAAATCGCACTAGTAGAGCAGGTGGCACGTTCTACATTTTGAGAAAATAAGTTCAGAACACCATATTTAAAATCAGTTTATTATAACATCAACATATAGGTACCAAACACTAGATGGATAAGAGTACGAACCTGTAGCAGCATTGATGCCTTTGCACATAAGATGCCACCTCCAATTGCCGAAAACAGCTGGGAGGAGTTGACATGAGATCCAACAAGTTTGTTTGGAGAGGAATTGATAGCAATGGTAACATCCTCAGAACCGTCACTGCTCATCAGTGACCAACCATCATCTGGAAACCCATTGACAGCATCATTGAATCCCCTGTAAATTACATTAGAGATGTTAGACATGGTAGTGTGTTGGTCTGTTAATAAATTACAAAGACATGGGTGCTAAATAAGAACATAGAAAACTGCAACAAACCTGCTGAGCCTCTGACTGAATGTTCTCAGAACTGCTGGCTGGCGGCCACCTCCATAAGGCATTTCCCCACTTGATTCATGTGCAATTTGCCTAATGTGACGCAGTGCCTGTATAAATAAGAAATTGTGACTCAATCATTCATAAATTAGAGCCAAATTAGTTAATGCCAATGAAATCTTGAGGAAAATCACAATAGCAAAACATACAGCAATAGTTGTCTTCTGGGCGAGAATCTTTGGAGATTCATAAAGTGGCCGAAGGACCTCAGGCACGCTCCAAGCCTACAAAAAGAACATAAGATAAGATGCATGCACAAAAGTATTCAAGCCTGGAGATCTTATCAAAGTAACTTGGATAGGGAAATATCAATGCTACTTACATCTAAGTCAACATGATCCACAATGTGAATCATGGAGCCACCTCCCTCACACGGTCGAATTAAATAGCCACTAGGAAGCACCTCGGCTCTGACAAAATTCGGAGTGTTGGGTCCTGATGGGCCTCCAGTCGATTGTGTCAATGACCTCTCACAGATCTACAGAACAAGGCAATGGAACAATATCACAAAGATGGCAATCAAACAGCATTTAACATAAGTAACATCTGTTTGATCTAAACAGAACTAGAAAACACCAATTGATGAGACCAACATAGATGACAACATGATAGCAAACAAAGGAAATAAGCATTACCACAAGACTGCCATCTTCAAGACCACTAGTGTAACGGAGAGTCCAAAAGTCGCGCGGTGCCGCCAAAGTTGTCGGTGCATAAGTCTAAAGAAAAGGATGGAAGCAACAACTATGTTACAAACAACACAAAACAGAAGGACAATGATTTAAGCGAATGTCAAATGTACTACAACTTGCAAGACCATGCACACCTGCATGTAGATAAGCTCGATAGTTCCACCGTTACCCGTAGGGATAACATGGAGGATATCCACACACCGGCAGTCGCGGTACCAAGAGGGGCGATCCTTAAGGATCTCCGCGACCTATGGAGTGGTCTATTAGGACATGTCTGCTGAATGGAAACATAAAGGTATGTGACGATGAAGCGTGAACAAAAAACACACCTTTGTGGGCTCAAGGCTCACTAGGCCGCAAGCTCGGGCTGCTACGCCACTACAATTGTGCGAAACAGCGATGATTCCAATGGAATCCGGACCAGGCTGTAAAGGAATTCATGCTATAAGTAATAGCCAAAACAATATTCAAATAGCAACACATGGCACAATTCATTCTTTTTATCCCAACAACTGCATTACCTTCATCCCAACCATTTGCACCCAATCGACAGCAGTCCCCGTGGCCTTCGACAGGAACTCTGCCAAGGTCTCCTCAGCAATAGCGAGTAGACTGCCACATAGAAAAGGACACCGTCAGATTTACTTACAAGCATGGAAGTACAAAACGGTCTTAAAAATGCTAGGCGCTGAAATTACCCAGCTGGGTTATTCGCATCCCTTTGAGGACGCGGAGCTGCTGCGTTTTGCTGCTGGTGGTGCTGACCACTTGTGACCACAGACTCACAGCTCGTGTCTGTAGTCGCAACAGAAGGCTAAAAACATCATAACACAGAGCATTAGAAAGCACAAGCAGTTGATGAACAGCTGAAATTATTTAAACATTACACAAATAATCTATGGAATATGTGGTGAGATCAGCAAAGGAGATGAATCTCACATTATGGAGCTGCTGCTTCATGTACCCATTCTCGTAAACAAGACGGGACACCTGCTTCTGCAGCCTGTCATTCTCCTCCATCAACAGCTTGTTCATAGCAGTCAACTTCCGGTTCACAGTCTGCAGCCGCGAGGCCTCCTTCCGCTGCTTCTCGCGGCATCTATCAATCACAAGAACCATCAGAGTGGCAGTCACATCGCACAGGAGTTACAAATATGACTTGCATATGAAGAAACCATGCCAACAACTGCTAGCTTACAGAGTATTCCAACGTTATTGCTGATTCTACACATCACATTCCAGCTACATATGCGTATTGCAGAAAGCAGCCAATGGCCGGCACTAACTCAGGGAAGTTAATTGGTCGCCCAACTGAAAATGATGTATCCCTGCTACCCTTTAAATCCGCTCTTAACGTGAACATTGTGAGAAGCACGGGGTATCTGATTAGATCCATTTATTCATTATACGATGGCAACATATCAAGGCCAACAACTTTTTCTAACAAATGCTAATCAAAGGTTGCTACATGTAGAGAAAATAATATATGCGACCAGCAAAAGACGCATCCACTACGCCTAACCGCGGTACAGTACAAACTGCAAAAATTTCAAATATACGTCATTTGCAGTATACCGCAGTACTCGATACCAAGTTCCAGCTGAAACTGAGCAAATACGGACTAGAATAGTTGAAAACTCCAATCAAAATCATGTCCTATAAACTATTGACTCTAAACAAAGACAGACCAACGGAAGAAGCTCATGTGTGCTAGCAGCCAGCCAGTCCAATGCAAGAGATAGAATGGACACCCTTGAAAAATAATCAGAACACAGTACCGAAACCAATTTTTTTCCCTCCTCTCTTTGTACCCACGACGACTTCGATGGCCTACATGAAAACAAACCCACGCGGCAAACAAGGAAGTTCGTTCCTGATTTAAAATTTAATCCAAACCAAGACGGCAAGTAACACAAAAGAGGGGGGCGAATTAAAACGGCAGGGACGCACAATTCCTGAAAAGGAGAAAAAAACGCAGGCAGGCAAGAGCACAGATGGCGGATCGAGAAGCGCGGTGGGCTCCGGGGCGACGCACCTGCGGTTCTGGAACCAGACCTTGATCTGCTTGGGCTCGATGTTGCTGAGTATGGGGCACTCCCTGATGAGCTGCTGCCGGCGCAGCGAGCTGGGCTTGGGGCACTCGCTGTAGACCCGCTCGAGCGCCTCGACCTGCTCGGGGGTGTAGCGCACGTACTTGCCCGTGTCCACCTGCGGCGCCCCGCCGCCGCCAGGCGAGGAGCGGTCCTTGCCGGCCCCGCCCACCACCATCGCCGCCGCCATCTACCGCCGCCCAAGGAGGAGGGGGAGGAACGGGAGGGGTTGTCGTCGCAGGGAGAGGGAGGAGACGGAGAGCCACGGCCACGGGCGGCGCCGAGTCATGGCCTCGGGGCGAGAGCGCGGCCGCCCGACGCCATGGTGGTGGGAGGCGTGGCGGCGGCGGCGGCGGCGGGTCGGTGGGGAGCTGTTGCTTGCCGAGCCGCGGCGGAGGAGGGGCAGGAAGGTGGAGGAGCGCGAGGTGGGAGGGAAGGGAAAGGTAGCGGCGAGGCGGAGATGGGGAGAGAAGTGGGAGGGACGAGTGGGGCTTGGTTTAATAGTAGCGGCAAACGCTCGGCTGCTCAGCTCTTGTAGCCTGGTGTCGTGTGAAACTGAGTCTGAGCGGGTGGAGATGAAACGGATCGGATACTATGGATATAACTTATATTATATTTATTTTTTATTTATATTTGAATACGAAGTCAAATATGAATAGTATTAATTTTTGTCGGATAAAATTGTAATCGATATCGATATTATAAAAATGTAATTTTTGAGCATTCGGATACGAATCGGTTACGGATATTGGATACTCGGAATCGGATATGGACAAATAAAAACCCTTCCAGACCGAATCGAATTCGAATACGGTCGGAAAATATCCATACCATTTACATCCCTAAGTGGGGGGGTCTTGGGGGCGAGAAAGGTGGATACGCAGGGGCCTTTTCGAATAATGTAATCGTATTTCTTTTCTTTCTTTTTCGGTCTTCGTTTTGTTGTTAAAATTCATCTATGTTCCCGATTCTACAATTACAAAGGCGAGGTAGATCTTGGATTTATATTTGTTTCAGTATGTGATCTTCTTGAAAAATGGCGATCCTACACTCGATACGAGTGAAGACAGGTTGCTTAGACCTTTTGTGGGCACCGAAGCTCGCGATCAAGCAAAGGGAGTAAGCACGGAGATGTGTCAAGAAGACTGAAGCTTAAGATGAGAAAATGCTCAACAAAGGCACCATTCGTGGATTTTTTTAAGGGTAGCTCTAGCAGATAGGACCATTCCTAATGTTCTCTTATTTATAATGAAACATGATAAATTCGTTATGAGGACACATTGAACATCCATGGCAGCCGGCAGGAAAGGTTGTTGGTTCACTGAAAATAAGCTTTGATCTACACGGGAGACAGACACTCCCGGAACTAAAGAAGAGGAAAGTTTACTGAAAATCCGCGCAAATTGGCCCGGTGAAAATTTTAAACACCGCGGGCCCACGCCCGGGCCCGTGTGCGCTTCAATTGTTGTCGCGAAATTCGACGGACAAATATTCTCTGCTTTGGAGGACCCCCGTTTTGTTTTGGGGGGCTCGGGAGGCGTGTCGCCGTTGGTGGCGCGCGCTAGCGCTACGCTTTTGATGGCCGGCACATGCCCGTGGCAGGAGCGCAGGAGCGAGCGTGCTCTGCTCGCCCATGGCGCGCCGCGGGTAAATACGGCGGCTAGGGGCGCAGCAGAGCACGGACCCCACACCGTGCCGGGCTTTTCTGAGGTGCTCCCAACCGTGAACGGCAAACACTCGCCCACGGTTTGCCTGTAAATAAGCACATGACAACCAACCAACAGGGTTATAACAAGAACCATGCTGTTTCATAGGGTGATGGAAAACATGCATTTTTTACTCCGACGAGAAGCTCACACGCAACCACTCCTATTGAGCCTAAAAATTAATTAATTCTAAAGATTATATTTTATATAAACTTTTTAGTTAAGAACAGCTAGGATCATGATCAATTACCACTCTTACATCTTGATCGCGGAGGCTCGAAATTTTCGACGACTAAAGCACAGGGTGCGTTCATCTTTTGCACATGCTAAACACAGGAGCTTAATTATCACCGTGTGGTTTGTTTCTCTGGACTAAAGCGGGGAACCTTGTTTCTTAAAAAAAAACACCGGAGCTTAGTTTGCCCGTTTGACGCCGCGACGGGAGATCTAGCTCTCGACCTGATCCACCCGGGACCGTGACACGGCCTGCTTACAGGCCCGCCGTTGGAACCGGTAATAATAAAGCGAGACGAGAAAACGAAGCCAAGACCACACAGACAGACAGGCGAAACAGTGGTCGGAGCACGGGGATAAGCAGGGCTGTAAACTGTTCATATATACTGTTTACACCCACCCGATTCCCGTGTTGTCGGTGTCCGAACCTCGCGGTCTAGCACCAACTAGTGAGTATGCTGCGTGTCCCTGCCTCCAGATGGCTGATGCAAAAAGAAACACAATGATACCGAGTTTATCCTGGTTCGGGCTGACGAGTCCGTACGTCCAACAGAGGGGTATGCCCTGTATTATTTGCACCTAAGTGCTCGTAGTAGGAGTACAAGTTGTGGTAAGAGAGGGAGGAAAGCTCACAAGTCCCTTGGTGCAGGGGTTTGATTGAGGCAAGTACCAATATCGGATAGGGTATGAGTGTGTAGAGATGAGCGTGTGCTCTCGTCCCCCTTAGATCTGTTCCCCCTTCCTCCTTTTGTAGACTCAAGAAAGTAGGATTACATGCATGGGGATCAGTGAGGGCGTCTGCTTCTCCCCCCTGGTCCGGGGGAGAACAGTTGGTCTTCCCTGTCGCCGAGCGATGTGGAGCATGGCGCAAGTCATGCTCATCGTCCTTGCGAATCCTTCCGCCCGTGCCCGGAGCGCGTCCTTGTCCTGTGGCGCCAGTCAACGGCGTGGTGATGGCTGTAGAAGTGCGCAGAATCCCACGTCGGATGAGGTGAGGCGTCGAAGGTGCCGCCGCCCAAATCTTACCCCGGTCAAGAGCCGTATTGCGTTCGAGGGTCGCCGCCCATGCCCTCTGAAAGTCCTGCGGACAGGAAAAGTATAAGGGGTAGGCGGCACAGTGGCAGGGGGTGTCAGGCAAGTCCGCATAGGGCTCCACAGTCCCGCCCCGCGCCGGGAATAGCGGCACAGTGGCGGGTGCAGGCTGATGAGACGCCGGTCACGTCTGCTGTGTGGCATGATGGCCAACGCCAGCTGACGCCGCCTGACACCGTCCGCCACCCGCCCCCCGCCGCGGAGTGGTTGGCGAGTAAATGCGTCCTGTCCGGCGGGGTGGTTGAGCCGCAACTTCCGCCCGCCGAAGGTTGCCTCGAACGAGGCGGAGATTTCCCCCACACCGAGGTCCCGTGAAGGGCTCCGCCGAGGGACCCTCGAGCGAGGCGGAGTCTGTTCTCGCATCGAGGGGCCTCGACGGGCGACCCTCGAGCGAGGCGGAGATCGTCCTCGCACCGAAGGGCCCCGACGGGCGACCCTCGAGCGAGGCGGAGATCGTCCTCGCACCGAGGGGCCCCGACGGGCGACCCTCGAGCGAGGCGGAGATTTCGTCTTTGGTCAGCGAGGCCTTAGAGGGGCCGAATCATGGTGCTGGGCCGTGGGCCAAGCGCGTCTTGGGCTTTCCGTACCTAAAGAGGCTTCGGGCGTCCGAGTTCGGGAAGGATCCGGGCCGGGTGCCGAATTATGTTTTGCGCGTGTTTTTAGCCCAGGGTTAGAGTGCCCTATAGTTATGGTACCTGACAGTAGCCCCCGAGCCTTTGATCGAGTCGGGGGACTCGGCCAGAGGGTATTTTGGTGATTTTACTTCTTGATGTGAACGATCGGCGCAGCGCTCCCGCTGGGCATGTTCTGAGCGCTCGCCTGCTGGATGCGACAGCTCAGGCGCCGGGGTAGTGCGCTTGCAGAAAAAAAATACTCCGAGGCGTGCGCCCCTTCTTGTTTGTTTCGGTGACGAGACGCATCAGCGCGCTGAGTGGGCCAAGGTCATGATGACGCCTGCTGCTCTGCGGCCAGTGCTGACGCCGCGCTGTCCCGCGCGCTGGGTCTCAGCTCTGCCTTCCCTGGCTGCCTCGCAACATGCCGTTCGAGGGTAGTCGGCCAGTGCTGGTGCTGCGCTATCCAGCGTCCAGGGGCTTTGGCTTTGCCCTGTTGGGTCATGCTTCAGCACGGTCTCCGAGGGCATCTATTGCTTGCAAAGCATTGTGTCTTCTAGGTCGCTACAGACCTCGCCCACGCTGCTGGGCTAAGGCTTAGCGTCCGATGGGGCTATAAATAGAGGCCCAGGGTCTCTCTTGCCGCTCCAGCTTCCCTGCTCTTGCTCCTAACCTCTCTTTAACTTGCCATGTTTCCTCTCATTTCTCATGGCCGTCGCTCGGACTGGGTGGTCTAGAGTACTTAGGTTTGAGGCTAGAAGAATGCTTACGAGTGGCGGAAGAATGCTGGAGAGGGCGTGCTTACCATCCCTCAGCTTCGGTGGGATCAACAGAAGAACATCGGGCCCGTGGGGTCCTGCTTCTGCGATGTCCCTCAGCCTGAAGGGGCGTTGAGATGCCTGACCATGGCGTCAGCGCTAGGTTTGGCGGCCGTTCTTCGCACCGTCCCTCTTAGCGAAAATGCCACTTTCGAGGAGGTGGCGTAGAGGGTGCTGTCCACCAGCTTGACTCCACGCAAGGTCTTCGGTGGAGGAGAAGCTAGAAGAAAGCTTGCGAGAAAGTCACCCCTTCGGACCCGTGCGGTCTAGGGACTGCTCCTCGCAATCCCGAGCAGCCTGGTCGCGATGTCGGCCAAGGACTCGGTGCTCTTCATCGGCGCTCACTCCTCCCCAAGACAGGGAAAATTGCCACGCAGGTGGCAATGCGTTTGTACTTTTCGATGGCTTCGAGCCGATGACCCTTTGTAATCTTGGTTTGCAAAAAAAGCAATGAAGTTTTTATTTCTTTGGCGCGGCGTGCCTTTTGCTTGTTTATTCGGGGTTTTGTCCCTCGAATTTGTGAAGCTCTTTTCGTGGGGGTGCGTTAGCGCACCCGCGGGTGTAGCCCCCAAGGCCTTGGTGGAGTGGGAACACTCGTCCAAGGGCTATGAGCATTGTGTTGGTATGGTTGACCGGGTAGCAAGGCCGTTCAGCGTTCGTTTCAGCCGCCCTCGGCATTATTTCAGCTGGCATCGGCATTCAACTGGAAATGCATCCCGTGTTCCCTCTAGACCGATTCAAACGGCTCTCTAAGCGTGCAAGGGGGCCAGCTCAACATGCAGGACTTCACCATCGGGCGACGACCGTCTCATTTGAGGGTATGGCTCTTGCCGAGATGTGTGAGGAGCCCCCGAGCCCTAGCCCATGTGAGGGCGATCAAAGGGTACCCTCGTCATGTTGGCACGACCCTCGGCCATCCTCTCCGTGAGGAGGAGGGGTGAAACAAGCCATGCTACCCTTGCCCGGGCTGCGAGACATGGATGCTTCAGCAAAGTGTTAGCGGGTAGTTCGAGTGAACGTCCATGCCTCGTTCGATGAGGGTCGGCTCGTGGTCCGGAGACACGTTCCATAAAGCTCTCGCAGAGATTCGCTAGGCAGGGCTTGGACCCATTCGATTGGGTCCGAGGGCTCGATGCTCTCCCTCGATGGGATCCCTCGAACTAGCCGCCTCTGTCCGACCTCGAACGCAACGTCGGGCATCTCGAACTCCGCATTTGAGGCTTAGGCTTTTTATGAGCATGCTCGGGTTGCCCCTGACTCTGTTGATCTGGGGCGGCTGTCGAACCCTTGACGGGCCAGCCTTCGAACCCCTGATTCAGTAGGGCTCGGAATAGCTATTCCTTCGTTGGTAAAGAACCCCCCCTTGGAAGGGATTATTTCGTCACAGTTTTCGGCGTAGCGCGCGGAATCGGGAAGTAGTGCGCATCATGGTTCGATGCGCGCAGAACGGGCGTGCCTTTTGACGCAGCGCTCTCGAGTAGACGGAACGGCACAGGCGACCGCAGAGGGATGGGACACCATCAACAGTGCGCCTGCGCCACTTCGGGAGCCGTCCCGCTGCAGTTACTGCACGCGCACGCGTGCTTTCGTGATCGTGGGGCCCAGCTATCGGTGTCAGCGGTATCTACCGCATTGAATGCAGTAGATTGGGAACCATCGCGGGGAATCCGCCTCGCCGCTGCAGTTAAATCGGGAGGCACGGGCATCCTCCTCTCGCCGCCCTTCGCTCGAGCAAACAGACGAAAGAGAAAGAGAGGCAGAGAGAGAGAGGGCGCACCTTCCCCTTCTTCGAGCCCCTTTTTTCCCCCACCTGTCCTCCATCATCGCGATGGCGAAGGTGCAGCTCATCGACCCGGTGCAATGGGGCCGGTCCACCGCCAATCAGTAGTATCTGGAATCGTTGGTCGCCACCGAGCTGCTCGCACCAAACACTGATCCGGCACGCCCGGTGTGGATCGCGCCGAAGTCGGAGATGACACCGAACCCTCCGAGCGGCTACATCATCAGTTTGGTGCGGCTGCACAAGCAGGGCTTCGGCGTCCCCATCGGCAGGTTCATCCGTGCGCTCTGCCACCACTACGGGGTGGAGCTGCACAATTTTGCCCCCAACGCCATCTCGCAGGTGGCGGTCTTTGTTGCCGTCTGCGAGGGCTACTTGGTGATCCCGGTCCATTGGGACCTGTGGAGGCATCTCTTCCGGGGCAAGCTCTTCCGGGGTGAGGAGGCCCGTCCGCGCCGGGAGCCTGACGCTCCAGCTGCGGGGATCGAGGAAGGACCTCTACATCCGCTGCAAGATGACAACCAACAACAGCGAGTGGGACCGAGGGTGGTTCTACCTTCGCAACGACAACGGGCGGCTCCCGGCGTACACCGGCAAGGTGCTGCTGGAGAAGCCGGATGCTTGGTCATACGGGGCGTCTCCCCCCAAGCTCCAGGCGAGGCTCGAGGTGTACACCAACGCGCTCCGGCGCCTAGCGGGCAAGGAGCTGACCGCGACCATCGTCATCGCCAACTTCCACCGGCGGAGGGTGCTTCCCCTCATGGAGAGGAAGCTTCCTCTTTTCCAGATGATGGGGGATGCCCCGTACGAAGGCACTCGGATGGTGGAGGAGTTCCTGTCCGACAGCGTGTCCGCGCAGCAAGCGGGACGGGCGGTGTCCCAGCCCCCGAGCGACCTTGCGGACTATTGGAGGGTCTCGATGCGCCCCGAGGCGGTGTATATTCAAGTGGTAAGTTTTGTTCCCAGGCTTCATTGTTGACATTGCCCCCCTTTTTCTGACCCCGGTCTCGCTCGCAGGGGGTGAGCCGCAAAGGGTACCCCTCGGTTCCTCCGCTCCCCGAGATCCGAACCGTGAACCGCGAGTTTGCAGAAAGGAAGAAGGAGCGGAAGGACGCCGAGAAACAGCGGTGCGACCGGAAGAGGAAGGAGAAGGAGGCGAGGGACAAGGTGAACCGGGCACTGGAGAAGGAGGGCAAGCCACCCATCCCAACGCCCGACTCTACGCCGGAGCCGGAGTCTCCGTCCTCTGTGGCGGCGGGCCAAGTCGACTACTCGATGTGGCCCGAGTCCGATACAGAGGGGGCCGGGGGCCGGTCCCCGGGCCAACGTCGGGCCGACACCGAGCCCCCGGCGCAAGCTGAGTACGAGGATACGCACGCGCAGTCGCCGGCCGAGGGGTCACCCCCGCAGCCGGGCGCGGGGACCCTCGAAGGAGCGTCGCTGCCGAGGGGTCAAACCGGCCCGGACGCGACATCTGGTGGTTGCTCGGCAGGAGCCAGCGGGTTGTCGCCGGCCCCAAAGGGTGGCTCGAAGAAGCGCAAGCTCGGCGCCGCATCAGGGTATGTTTCCCTCTGCTTGTTTTCTGCTTTCTTGCACACTACTCCTTTCTGGTTCTGACGCTTTTCTCCCTCGGCTCGACGCCAAGCACGGCACCGCAGCCCTCGAGCGAGGGGCCTCGGACGGTGGAGGAGATCGTCGAGGAGCTCCGGGCGGCGATGGCCTGGGGGGCTGCGTCGGCCCGCGCACAATTGGGCGCAAAGGACGTCGTCCGGCCGAGCACCGAGGAGGAGTCCGGCCGGGGTGACGAGGGAGAAACCTGCCATGGCGGCGAGGAAGGCATAGCCCGGCCGGACACCGGGGGAGAGGAGAGGACCGATGGGGCTGAGCCAGAGCAGCCCGTCGGTCAGGTGGAGAGAACAGGCCCCGTCCCGGAGCCCACGGAGGCCGGGGATGAAGGAGCCACGGTGGCTGAGTCGGTGGTGCAGCCGGTGCTGCGGCCAGCTTTAGAGGTGGTGCCGGTGGTGGAGATGCCGCTGGAAGACGAGCCGGAGGTGAGGGTGTTGGGGCAGTCCGAAGACCCGAAACGGATCACCCCAAACGTCGCCCCTGGCGCTACCGGCGTTGCTGCTGCTTTGGAGGGTGGCCTTGATGCTGGGCAAGGACCCCCCACGGGACCCAAGTTGGTGATGGTCCAGCACGGGGCGCCCCGGGTTTTAATCGCAGCGAACGGGAGGAGGAGGAGAAGGAGGTCTGGAAGGTACAGTACAAAGTCGGCTCCCAGATCCAAGCCGCCCTCGAATGCGCTCTTCAGCTCCACAAGACGATGGATTTCGAAATCAGCAGTGTATGTGCCATTCCCCGGGACTCGTCTATTTCTGATCTTATTTGTGTATCTTCTGCTTACACCCTCCACCCGCAGCGGCTGAGGCAAATCTCGCGCAACAAGAGCGCGGAGCTGGCCCAGCAGCATTCCGAGGTGCAGTGGCTCGAACAGCAGAACGCCACTCTGATCGAGAGGCTGGGCGAGGCCAACACCTTGGTGTCCGACCTGGGGGTGCAAGACCGTGCGCGGAAGGAGGAGCTGGCACAAGCCATCGAGGAGCGTGACGCCCAGAGGGCCGCGGCGGGGCAGAAGGCCCAAGAGGTCAAGCTGCTCAATGCCGCGCTGCGGCAGAAGGACGAGGCTCTCGAGGCGAGGGCGGCCCAGTACGCACGGCTAGAAGAGGCTCGAGATGCGCCAAACTCTTCCCCGACGCCGCGGACGACGGAGAGGAAGGGCGCATCGAGGGGGGAGGTAGCGACCTATAGATAGCATGGGCTTCGAAGCCCAAGTAGATGAGTTAGGATTTTACCTTACTTTTGCTTTGTTGTGTAAAGACAATATCTTAACGGAGTGGCCGTTCGAGGCCTTTGCGTGCATATTCGTGCGTTGTTGTTTTTTCCTACTTATTTCTTCGCTATCTCACGTGCTCGCGTGTAACTTAGACAAACTTTTGCAAGGATTATCGTGTTCATAAACTACTTGAGCATAGGGCGGTGAGTAAGGATGCCGAATCCCTGAGGCGTAGGCGATCCCGCGGCTCGGCCGATCCCGTGCTCGTGTCTCTTACGCCTTGTGTTCGTTTTTTCTAAGTGCTCGAGAGACTTGGAAGCGAGAAATTTTCGGAAAAAATGTAGCGTTTTGGGGACGTTTTGGGAGTTCCCCCCATTGTAGCCCCCGAGGGAGGCTCGGCTTTGTCGAGGGCAAAGCCGAGACTCACTCAGTGTTGTGCGCGCATCCGAGCCCCCGAGGGTTCGGACGACTCCCAAGAAAATTCAAAAGTAAAGCATACTTCTTTATTGTCCCGGGAAATTTAAGATACGAGTACAAAGTATGTACAAACGACTTGGAATTTCAGGGATAGAAGCGACATAGCTATTGGATGTTCCAAGCATTGATGAAGACTTTGTAGGAATATGGGGTAGCAAAAAAAATTTCTACCGCATAAACCAGGATTACTGCAGTTATAGATCACGGGATTACCACTAGACACGCGGTTGCGGAACTTCTGTAGCACGTCGGTGTAGTGCAGATAGAAGCCGGCAGTGCAGTTGCGTGAACCTCCTCACGAACGGCTCGTCCTTGTGTAGCAAGCGCAACACCACCACGAAATCCACACGTACGGGAAGAAGCTTAGCTCTCCGATTGCTAGATCTGCGAGAATGAACTAGAGCTTGATGCGCTGGAGAGATGGCGGCGGCCAGCCAAGGGGGCTAGGGTTGAGGGCGCCCCTCCCCCTTCCCCTTGCTTATATAGGCCTGGGGCGCCCCTCTAGGTGGGCCTTAATGGGCCCCACCTTGGGTGCCCCCTTCAGGTGGGCTGCTCCAAGCCCCCACCATGATTCCAACCCTATGGGCCTCTCTAGACCCATTAGTGCATCAAAGCCCAGTCTAATTTGGATCTCATCCTCATTAGGCTTCTGGCCCTTAAGTGTGTGACCCTATGGGCTCACGCATGAATAGACATGGCCCAGTACTACTACTGGCCAATAGTTGATAGCGGTCTCTAGCAAGACGTGTCAACTCCTATGCACGCGCAAATCATATCTGTCAAGCCATCACAATCTTATACATGTTGTTCCTTTTGCCTCACGATATTTGGTCGAGCTTGAAGCCGACCACTCTTTCTCGATTCTGTGATTCGGAATCCTTGGTTAACTCTTAACCCTAGTATGGCCATGCATTTCCTGATCCGAATCACTCGAGGGGCCCAGAGATATCTCTCTCTTGTAGAGAGGGGCAAATCTCGTCTTGACCGATTATGTCTCACAGCATGCTTCTTAACAGACCCGAAAACCACCTTTATAACTACCCAGTTACGGTGCAGCGTTTGATGGCTCCTAAGTAAGTTGGTTCACATCTTGAGTACATATGACGATCTCATGTCTTAGGACACAGCGTATATATTGTGTAATGAGAAGTCATCATCTCGTGTTGGGTCAGTTCAATCTCATGTCTCACATGAGCCCACATTATTAGTTTGACATCACCATGCCCATGACTTGTGAAACGTAGTCAATCAAATAATACATGTGCTAGTCTAATATTCATGTGTGTCCTCACATGAACTCCGACTAGGAACACTTTAGAATATTCTTACAAGTAAAGAGTTTCACAAATACTTCACATAAGCATTAATCAATGTAAGTTGTCATCCATGAATATTCAAGGAACACTTTATTAACCATGAATACAAGGAAATATGATTGCCTCTAGGGCATATTTCCAACAAACTTCGCCTTTTTCGTTGGCTAGTTTGTAAGTGCCAGGCTTTAAGACTTCCGCAATGATGTACGGGCCTTCCCATGGCGGCTTAAGCTTGTGGCGCCCTCGGCTGTCTTGTCGCAGCCTCAACACGAGATCTCCCTTGTAGGTCACGACGTCGAACCCTCTGCGCCTGGTATCGTCGTAGAGACTGTTGGTAACAAGCCGAGTGTTGAAGCACTACGTCTCGAGCCTCGTCCACCTGGTCCAGCGAGTCCTCGCGGGCTTGCTGGCTTTGGTGCTCTTGGTAGGCTTTGAGTCTCGGGGACCCGTATTCCAGGTAAGTGGGGAGGATGGCCTCGGCGCCATAGACCAGGAAGAACGGGCTAAACCCCGTGGCTCGACTCGGGGTTGTTCTCAGGATCCAGATGACCGAGGGTAGCTCCGTGAGCCATCTTCGGCTGAACTTGTTTAGCTTGTTGAAGATTCTTGGCTTGAGGCCTTGTAGGATCATGTTGTTGGCACGTTCTACTTGACCGTTCGTCTGTGGGTGCGCCACAGCCGACCAATTCACGCGTATGTGGAAGTCGTCGCAAAACCTTAAGAACTTCTTGACTGTGAACTGGGTGCCGTTGTCCGTAATGATTGAGTTTGGGACCCAGAACCTGGAGACTATGTCAGTGAGAAATTGCACGGCTTGCTCGGATTTGATCTTGGCGATGGGTCGTGCCTCGATCCACTCGGAGAACTTGTCCACCGCCACAAGGAGGTGGGTGTAGCCCCCGGGCACTCTCTGCAGCGGTCCGACGAGATCCAGTCCCCACACGGCAAAGGGCCATGTGATGGGGATGGTCTGCAGAGCGTGAGCCGGGAGGTACGTCTGACGGGCGTAGAACTGGCAACCTTCACATGTTCACACGATCTCTGTGGCATCAGCGACCGCGGTTGGCCAGAAGAAACCCTGCCGGAACACGTTGCCCACGAGGGTGCGTGGCGCCGCATGATGGCCACAAACTCCGGCGTGGATATCTCGAAGCAGCTTCCTGCCCTCGGGGATAGGGATGCATCATTGCAGGACCCCCGAGGGGCTGCGTTTGTAGAGCTCTCTGTCAATCACGACGAAAGACTTGGCTCGCCTGGCAACGCGTCGCGCCTCAGCGCGATCCGAGGGTAGTACCTCTCGGTTGGTCCAGTCGAGGTACTGGACGCGCCAGTCTTGCGAAAGTGGAGCCTCGTCGACTTGCATGGCCTCACCCTCGTCCGCCGAGGAAATCTCATTTTCTGTCTCCATAGGCTCGGCCTCGTCCGCCGAGGGGTTCCCGTCGGAGGGCTCGGCAGTTGAGGGGCCCGGTTCCTCTGGATCCTTGAAGTTGACGGAGGGTTTGGCGATGTCGCGAGCAAAGATGTTTGGGGGGACGGTGGTCTGCCCCAACACGATCTTAGCTAGTTCATCTGCATCCTCGTTATACTTGCACGGGACATGGTTGAGTTCGAGGCCGTCGAACCTATCTTAGAGGCGGCGCACTACGTTGTAGTATGCCTCCATCTTCGAATCATGATAGCTGGACTCCTTCATCACTTGGTCGATGACAAGCTATGAGTCGTCATGCACGTCGAGGCATTTGATGCCGAGTTCGATGGCGATGCGGAGGCCGCTGAGCAGCGCCTCGTACTCCGCCATGTTGTTGGACACTGGGAAGTGTAAGCGAATCACATATCGCATGTGCTCTCCGAGGGGGAGATGAAGAGGGGGCCGACACCGGCACCGGTCTTCATCACGGACCCATCGAAGTACATGGTCCAACATTCTGCTTGAATCTGTGGTGGGGGCAGCTGGGTGTCGGTCCACTCAGCAACGAAGTCAGCTAGGATTTGGGATTTGACCGCTTTGCGGAGCGCGTACGTGAGGGTTTCTCCCATGAGTTCCACTGACCACTTAGCAATCCTACCCTTGGCTTCCCTATTGCAGACTATCTCTCCCAGGGGGAAAGATGAGACCACGGTGATGGGATAGGCCTCGAAGTAGTGACGCCGCTTGTGCCGAGCCAAAACTATCGCGTACAGCAGTTTCTGGATTTTCGGATACCGCATCTTGGTCTCGCACAACACTTCGCTGATGTAGTACACCGGACGTTGGACAGGCAGAGCATGGCCCTCCTCTTGTCTTTCCACCACGATCACCGCGTTGACCACTTGGGTCGTCGCAGCTACGTATAGGTAGAGGGGCTCGCCGTCTGTCGGTGGCGTGAGAATGGGGGCGTGAGTAAGTGACGCCTTCAGCCTGCCGAGGGCTTCTTGAGCCTCAGGGGTCCATGTGAAGCGATTGGTTTTCCTCAGGAGTCGGTACAGAGGCAAGCCTTTCTCACAGAGGTGTGAGATGAACCGACTGAGGTCTGCAAGGCAACTCATGACCCTCTGTACCCCCTTCAGGTCTCGAATTGGTCCCATCCGTCTGATGGCCTTGACCTTTTCAGGGTTGGATTCGATGCTTCGCTTGGAGATAATGAAACCCAAGAGCATACCTCGAGGCACCCCGAACATGCACTTCTCTGGGTTACCAGGTCGCCCGTTTTCCTGGATTTTACCACGATGTCATCGACATATGCTTCTATGTTCCGCCCGATATGGTCTCCGAATACGTGGAGCATACACCGCTGGTATGTAGCTCCGGCATTTCTAAGGCCAAAGGGCATCGTGACATAGAAGTACATGCCGAAGGGTGTGATAAAAGAAGTCGCGAGTTGGTCGGACTCTTTCATCTTGATTTGATGGTAACCGGAGTAAGCATCAAGAAAGGACAAAGGTTCACATCCCGCAATTGAATCAATGATTTGATCAATACGTGGCAAAGGAAAGGGAATCTTCGGACATGCCTTATTTAAACTAGTATAATCTACACACATCCTCCAGCTTCCGTTCTTTTTCTTAACTAATACAGGATTAGCTAGCCACTCGGGATGAAATACCTCCTTGATGAATCCGGCCGCCAGAAGTTTTTGCAGCTCCTCACCGATTGCCCGGTGCTTGAGCTCATCAAAGCATCGCAGGCGCTGCTTCACCGGCTTGGAGTTGGGTCGGATATCAAGGGAGAGCTCGGCGACCTCCCTCGGTATGCCCGGCATGTCCGAGGGGCTCCAGGCGAAGATGTCGGCGTTGGCGCAGAGAAAGTCGATGACGACCACTTCCTATTTGCTGCTGAGGGTGTCGCTGACCCTCAATGCCTTGCCGTCGGGATGGCTTGGGTCGAGGGGCACCTTCTTGATACCCTCGGCTGGCTCGAAGCTGCCTGCGTGCCGGTGTGTGGAGTCCAAGGCCTCGCTTGCCATCTTGTCGAGGGTGGCCGCGAGGGCCTCGTCCTCCGCTTGAGCTTCGGCGCATTTGACGCACTCAACATCGCATTCGTAGGCGTGCTCGAACGACGGGCTGACTGTGATGACACCCTTCGGACCCGGCATCTTCATCTTGAGGTAGGTGTAGTTGGGGACCGCCATGAACTTGGCGTAGCATGGTCGTCTGAGTATGGCATGGTACGCCCTATGGAACCCAACCACCTCGAAGGTGAGTACTTCCTTGCGGAAATTTGAAGGTGTGCCGAACAAGTCGATCTGCCCAAGTGGTTGAACTCGCTTTCCCGGCACGACGCCATGAAACGGCGACATGCTGGGACGCAGCTTGTCCAGACCGATCCCCATGAGCTCGAGGGTGTGGGCATACAAGATTTTGAGGCTGCTGCCCCCGTCCATGAGCACCTTGGAGAATCGTGTGTTGCCGATGATGGCGTCGACAACGAGTGGGTATAGACTCGGGTTCGGGATGTAGTCGGGGCGGTCGTCGCGGCTGAAGGAGATGGTGTCCTCTGACCAGTCGAGGTAGGATGGCGTAGCCTTGGTGACGGAGTAGACTTCTTGGCGCTCCCGCTTGCGCTGCCGAGCAGTCATGTTCACCGTAGGCCCGTCGAAGATAAAGAACATGTTCTCCACTGAGGGGTAACCGTCGCCACCCTTGTCGTCCTCGTCCTTTTCCTTCTTGGCCTCATCCTTGCGGCCGAGACGGTTGAAGTACTTGCGGAGCATGTCACACTCTTCGAGGGTGTGATTGACCCTACCCTTGTGATAAGGGCACGGCTTCTTGAGCATATCGTCGAACAGGCCGCCGCCTCGAGGGGGGTGTGATAGCCCAGGTTTTTAATTAGCTAATCAAAGGTTGTTAGCACCAAATCATGCATTATTAATCAAAAAAACTTTGAAACAAATGACTGAATGTCAGTGTGTCCAGGTGTATATGTGCTTAGGTCGAAAGCTTTAAATAGTTTTTAAACTGATGCAAGTTTGCTTATGAAATTTCATAGGCACCTCACTAAAATCATAATAAACCAAAGTCTAGTTGAAGTCATGGGAAGAAAGTGAGTTTTTGCACATGAAATGATAAGTCAATCCACATTACTTTTTCTCCCATAATTAATTTCAGAAAATGCTGAAACGATCCGAAAATACAAAGTGCAAACCATAGCATAAATTAATTTTTGCCCAAAACAAAAGTTGTAGAGTTTCATATAACAAACAACTTTCATGTTCAAAGTTTTTCAAGTTAGCACACAAAAATTTGGAGAAAAATTCGAAAAACGATGTGTTTAGGGTAATTTCTTTTGCATTTAAATTTGAATTTGTAACTTTCAAACCAAACCTCAAATGAAAATGTGCCTGAAATGAAAGTTGTAGGATTTTGAATTTTGAGCTACTTTCGTTTTCAAACTTTTTCGAGCTCGCATTGAAAATTTTGAGAAAATTTAGAGTCAACTCTCTGACTTCTCTCTCTCCCTCCTTTCTCCCTCCCCTGCTTCCCTGCTTCCCGAGCGCAGGGCCGAGCAGGGCAGAGCACTCGAGCGCCTGCCCTCACTGCGCCGCCCGCACGACGCCGCGCTGCTGCCTTGCTGCGCCTGCTGCCGCCGCGCCGCTGCCTCGCTGCGCCGCGCCATCACCCCCACTCGAGCGCGCCCACCGCCCTCGCTGACTCCCCGCTCCGCTGCGCACACCACGCTCGGCGACAGCCGCGTCCGGCCGAGCGCCGCGGCCGCTGCCCGAGCTGCCCGGCCCCCTGCCCATGCCCATCCCCTTCTCCTTCACCCTTCTCGCCCATAAAAGCCGAGGCAGGCCCCTGCTCGCGCGCCCACGAGCCACAGCCGCCGCCATTGCCGTGCCGCCGCTCGACCTCGCCGTCGAGCTGCCCCCTCCGCTCGGCCTCCACCCCTGCCCACCCCGGAGCGGCTTCGACACCACCCACTCCACCTCCCGGGGCCGCCAAACCACCGCTCCCCTTAGCTCAACGCGGAGCCCCCTCCTCCGCCCTCCCTCGACCCGAGCTGCCTCCGGGAACGGGTCCCCCTCGGCTCACTGGTCCTCCCCGACAAACCCACCGCTGCCCCAAGCCACCAGAGCGGCGCCGCCGCTGTCCGCCGCAGCCGTGGCCACTATTTGCGCCGCCGGCCGCCTGCCGTAAGTGGAGCCGCGCCTCCGCCCTCTCCCTTCGAAATAGACCTCCCCAGCACGACCCCCACCTCCTACCGAAGCTGCCACACCCGGCCGCCCCCGCCAAACCCCGCCGGCGAGCCACCGCCGGCAACACAGAACCACCACAGCCGCCCCTTTCCATGGCGTCGCCGCCACAAGCCGCCCGAACCCAATCCGAGGCACCAACAGGTAGAACTCGGTCCCCTCTCCCTTTTCCCCCACGTCTCCCTCGCCGCCGGCGAGCAAGTACGCAGGAAATCCGGCCGCCGCCCCTCCTCTGCTCTACAAGTCCGGCCAGGGACCTATTTGCAAGTCCCCAAAACTTTCCCAGGGGTATATATGCGAGAGTCGGTTTTGTTTTTTTCTTTTTCTTTTTGTTTCCAAAAATAGCAAACTTGTAAATCGATATAAATATGTAGAAAAATCGGAAAAATACAAGCTCAACTGTTTTGGAATCCTTGTTACAATACCTACAAATTTTGTTACATGCACATCTTCAGAATCTGTCTACATTTTAATCTAGGAAAAAGATTAGATTAAATGGGCTATGTTTGTTCTAGGAGTTATACTCTGTATCTATAGCTGATTTTTGGCTAGATGTTACTTATTGCAATGTGTAGACCTGTGTAAAAATCTGAGCACCAATTGACACCCCTAACTAGATGAAATCCTAATCTTTGCTAGATCTAGCTTAACAACTTGCTATTTATTTCTGGATATTATACTACATATATGTGCATGAAACTTTTTCCATGTTTTCATAATGCTAGTTAAACACCCATGTCCAAGTTTGGTTAATTTTTGATCGGGCTAGCTATATGTGTGATTTAATCCATGTTTAATAGTGCTATTTCATGATAAATAGTTATGGTAACTAGAAAAATATCAAAAATTCACAGCATACTTTACACCATATTAGAAATATTCAGAAATAGTTTTAAGACCAGAACTTGTATATCTTGTTATGTATAAATAGGTTTTGTTTCTAGTAGTGTCTATTTGTTTTGTTCTTCACGATTAATTTGATGACTAAAATTTGTTGAAACTTTTACAGTAGGATTCTTAGCATATCTGGAATACTCTGTAAAATCATGAGCACCATTACTGTCATATTCTGTCTTGTAGAAATGAATCTTGTTTATAGAAGAACCTGTGTTTTTTAATTTTCATGTTAAATATGATTAATGAAAATGGCTGAAACTTTTATAGTAAGCTTTTTATTTAGTTTTGTTCTCTGCATAAAAATTTCAACACCATAAACTCTTCCTAGTAATAATAGTAAATAAACTAAGTTTCTATGTGAAAAATGACAAAAGACAAAAATAAGAAATTCAACTTGCTCTATAAGTTTAAGCCAAGTTAATTACTGCTCTACAAACGATTGCCCAAGTAAGTGTTAGTGAAATATTTTATAGCTTTATAGTGAAGTAATTAATAAATTGTTACGGTCACACAACTCATGCATGTGCATTTCATATAGATACGCCTACTCTCGCCGACGGTACGTACGAGCTGGTGCCGGAGTCCGAGAGTGAGCAGCGTGAATCCCAAGCTAATCTAACTGAAGCCGCCGAAGACCCAAACCAAAGTTCGGAAGAGCCCAAGGCTAACTTTGCTTAGCAAGGCAAGCCCCGGAGCATGTCCTATCTGTTGTAGATTTATGCAATTGCTTATATTTCTATACATACTTGTGCATTTACGTTTACAGGAGTTGATTGAAACCTTAGCTGCATGATCCTAGGTACCTATGCTTGAACACTAGTTGGTTTAGGTCGCTAGTTGGCTAGGCTAATGGTTCGGTAGAAGTCGAGTGATTTCCTGTCACTTGCGAGAATTATAGGAATTGAATGGCCACTACATACTGCAACTATAAGGCTCGCGGGCGGGGTTGTGGTACTTATGATACCCCGTCTGTTTAGTAAAAATGGATAAGGCCGCAGTGTGTGGTAGTGGTGGTTAAGCTTTTGAACGTACTAACCGCATGCCGAGAATATGGTAATCGGTAAGCTTAAGTACTGGGTTGAACCGAGGCCGGAACATACTCCCCACCGTCTTGAACTCATTCACATCTAGCTAATGGCGAGTACAGAGTCGTCGTACTGCTGTACTTGAGGGCGGTGGGCCTGTTCCGTGAAGCGGGAATTGAAGGGAACTGTTGCGTGGGTGACTCTGTTCCCATGCGTGTGTTTAGGTCTGCCTGGCCAGGTTAACAAATTCGATTCGAATCGTCCGCCTCTCACAGATATTGGGACTCCTTAACCCTTTTGCCACATAGAGTAAGAAGTGGAACAATGAGGATGATGAATATGGTTGAATGATGAAAAATAATTGTTTCCCACCATGTATGCTATTAGATAGATGCTCACCTAGAATGGTTAATTGAACTACAATTTGGAAGCTAAAACCTGAAATTAAGGATCTACTCTTTATTGCTTTTCGGCAAAACAAACCCCTCAAGCCAAAAGCCTTGCATGCCTAGGTAATGGGCTAAGTATACCTATAGTCGGGTAAGCATTGCTGAGTATTAGTATACTCAGCCTTGCTTGTGGCTCAACTTTGTTTTCAGGTGATACGTTTGAAGATCAGGTAGCTAGCTTGACTTGGTTGTTTCCTTTACCCCCTGGTTGGCCGGTGGAATGGGATTCGACTCCGGCCGATGATGACAATGCCGATTGATGTCATGTACGGGCTTCATCATGACATCTTGTATCGTTGTTTAGAACTCGTTCTATTTCTGTTGCAGTTGAACTCTGAACTACTTTCAATTTGAATTTCAAGTACCTTTTTAAGATTTCAAACTCGGTTTGTAATATTTTAAGTTAAGACTATGTGATGTAAGAATTTGTGAAATGTTGTACTCTCCGGACTCACCTTCGTGTGAGTTGCATGTAAGCTTTGGGTTTCGAATGCAGCTCAGGTGGTTTTATCGGGACTTTACCCGACTGGACTGTCGGATTACTCCGTTTGAAGTGCGTGTTAGCCGGGATTATCTTTATGGTGATGGTTAGCGCACTTGAGCCGGATTAATTCGGGCGGTACTGCCACAAGGGGCCTCAGGGACCTTTGCCGTCGGTGGTGACAATGAGAGCCTCATCAGAGTCCTCCTCTCACCCCTGACCGTGCTGGTTAGGCGTGCCCTTCTTCTAGCCTTTCTTGCCCCATTTGGGCTTCTTCGCGGTTTCCTTGGCTTTGCTGCCCTCCGCGGGCGCGTCCACCTTGCGTTTGCCCCTTTCGTTGTAGAAGATAGCACCAACTACGTCTTCGCCAGAGGCGAAGTTGGTCGCTATGTGAAACAGCTTGTTCGCACTGGAGGGAGGGTTCCGTCCTAGCTCGCGCACGAGATCAATGCACGTGGTGCCCAGATGAAAGGCACTAATGACTTCGGAGTCCTTGATGCTAGGGAGCTCAGTGCACTACTTGGAGAAGCGCCGGATGTAGTCTCGCAGGGGCTCGTCAGGTTACTGATGACACCCTCGAAGATCCCAGGAGTTACCCGGGCGCACGTATGTGCCCTGGAATTTTCCCACTAAAGTTTTGACCAGGTCGGACTAGTCGTAGATCTGGTTGGCCGGAAGATGCTCGAGCCATGTTCGTGCAGAATCTGCGAGGTGCAAAGGAAGGTTGCGGATGATGACCACGTTGTCAGTCGCGCCGCCCAGCTGGCACGCCAGGCGGTAGTCGTTGAGCCAGAGCCCGGGATCCGTCTCCCCCGAGTACTTTGTGAGTGTGGTGGGTTGCCGAAAGCGCGGGGGGAAAGGAGCGGCGCAGATTTCCCGGCTGAACACACGGGTGCCCGGAGGCTCCGGCGATGGGCTCCTATCCTCCCTGCGATCATAGCGTCCACCACGTCGAGGGTGGTAGCCGTGAGCGGCACCGTCCTCCTTTTTTGGTTCATGACGTTGTGGGCGTCGCCGTCGTGGGCGTTGCCGCGCGTATCCCGAAGTCGGTCCTTTACATGAGCCGGCTTGACTTGATTGTGTACCGAGGGTGCCTTCGCCTTGCTCGGCGCCAGGGTATGCACCGAGGCCTCACGGTCCTGCCGCGTCGCCTCATTGGCTCTCGCTGAGGCCACTGAGCGCAGCCGAGACTTGGAACTCTCGGCCTGCTGTACTGCAGCTTCCTCGAGGAGTACCTGCGCCTCTTTGTGCAGGCTACAGCCCTCGGGTGTAGATGGCTCGGGCATTGCGCGAATCAGGAGTGCCTCCGCGGTGATCTTCTGGCTGGCCCTGGGTAACGCCAGGGGGCTTCCTTCGAGGCCTTCCGCCAGTATCGGCTCCCTGGCAACACGTCCCGACTCCCGAGCTCCTGTTCCATGACCGGTGCATGCTTGCTTGAGCGTGTGGCGCAGCTTCTGCGTTTGCCGGCACTCCTCGTCGAGCTTGGCTTCAAGCTCTCAGAGTTGCGCCAGCTGTGCCTGCTGCTCCGTCTCGTTTGTCGGAGTGGATGGCCCAGGTGCCGCAGCTGGACCCGCCGCGGCCATCGTGGCGCGGGCTGCGTCAGCCGCGATGTCGTCATCGTCGCCGGGCTCTCCTATCACAGCACGAAACACTCCCGAGTTGGATCGTAGTCCCCCTCGCTGGAGTCGTCGGAACAAGCGAGGCAATAGTCCGCCACGGCCTGAAATGACAAGAAAGCTTCGAGATCACGGACCCCAGAGTAATCCCACTCCGAGTTCATGCGACCTCGCGTGGGGATAGACTCCTCGTCAGAGGAGCCAGGGTATGAGCTGTCAGGCGTAGACGCGATGAGGTTGCGGATCGAGAGCAGGTGATGCCCAGGCAAATGCTCGTACGCGCTCACGTCGGTGCTGACAGATGACGCGTAGGTCATGGCAGAGGACCGCATCCCATAAGGGAGGGGCGGTGGCCTTGACGCGCCTCCTGTCAGCGTCGCTGTCGATGTTGCCTGCGAGGGGGTGGAGTTTCCCCCCATGGTGCCAATTCATGGCACGCTCGCCCCAACCCACGGGGGGGGGGAGGGGCAGGGGGTGCCACCCTACGCCGTTCGGCGCGCATCAACCCGTGCGGTTCTGGTGTCGTGATGGTGGTGCAGGGAAGTCGGAGTTGACTCTAGGTGGGAGGCGCTCCATGAGGTAACCGTTGCCGGTTGCCCGAAACTCGAGGCTCCCGAACCAGATCACGTACCCAGCTGGGAACGGATCCGACACACCCATCGGAAACGGGTTTGGTCTGCCCGCCATCTGGGGATCAACTGGGAAACAGCAAAGAGTTGTCACGCAGCTTCCCCTACCTGGCGCGCCAACTGTCGGTATCCGGACCTCGCGGTCTAGCACCAACTAGTGAGTATACTGCGTGTCACTGCCTCCAGATGGTTGATGCAAGAAGAAACACAATGACACCAGGTTTATCCTGGTTCCGGCCGACGAGGTTGTACGTCCAGCAGAGGGGTATGCACTGTATTACTTGCACCTAAGTGCTCGTAGTAGGGGGTACAAGCTGTGGTGAGAGAGGGAGGAAAGCTCCCAAGTCCCTTGGTGCGCAGGGGTTTGATTGAGGCAAGTGCCAATATCCGGTAGGGTATGAGTGTGTAGAGATGAGCGTGAGCTCTCGTCCCCCTTCGATCCGTTCCCCCTTCCTCCTTTTATAGACTCAAGGAAGTAGGGTTACATGCATGGGGATCAGTGAGGGCGTCTGCTTCTCCCCCCGTGGTCCGGGGGAGAACAGTTGGTCTTTCTTGTCGCCGAGCGCTGTGGGGCATGGCGCAAGTCATGGTCATCGTCCTTGCGAATCCTTCCGCCCATGCTCGGAGAGTGTCCTTGTCCTGTGGCGCCAGTCAACGGCGTGGTGATGGCTGTAGAAGTGCGCAGAATCCCACGTCGGATGAGGTGATGCGTCGAAGGTGCCGCCGCCCAAATCTTACCCCGATGAAGAGCCGTATTGCGTTCGAGGGTCGCCGCCCATGCCCTCTGAAAGTCCTGCGGATAGGAAAAGTACAAGGGGTAGGCGACACAGTGGCGGGGGGTGTCAGGCAAGTCCGCATAGGGCTCCACAGTCCCGCCCCGCGCCGGGAATAACGGCACAGTGGCGGGTGCAGGCTGATGAGACGCCGGTCACGTCTGCTGTGTGGCATGATGGCCAACGCCAGCTGACGCCGCCTGACACCGTCCGCCACCCCCCCCCCCCCCCGTCGCGGAGAGATTGGCAAGTAATTGCGTCCCGTCCGGCAGGGTGGTTGAGCCGCAGCTTCCGCCCGCCGAAGGTGGCCTCGAACGAGGCGGAGATTTCCCTCACACCGAGGCCCCGTGGAGGGCTCAGCCGAGGGAGCCTCGAGCGAGGCGGAGTCTGTTCTCGCATCGAGGGGGCCCGACGGGCGACCCTCGAGCGAGGCGGAGATCATCCTCGCACCGAGGGGCCCCGACGGGGGACCCTCGAGCGAGGCCGAGATCATCCTCACACCGAGGGGCCCCGACGGGCGACCCTCGAGCGAGGCGGAGATCGTCCTCGCACCGAGGGGCCCCGACGGGCGACCCTCGAGCGAGGCGGAGATTTCGTCTTCGGTCAGCGAGACCTTAGAGGGGCGGAATCGTGGTGCTGGGCCGTGGGCCAAGCGCGTCTTGGGCTTTCCGTGCCTAAAGAGGTTTCGGGCGTCCGAGTTCGGGAAGGATCCGGCCCGGGTGCCGAATTATGTTTTGCGCACGTTTTTAGCCCAGGGTTACGGTGCCCCATAGTTATAGTACCCGAGACGTGTGTAACTTTGCTCGGTGCCCTCGCCTATCTACACACCTGCTTGTGTAGCCGGCCACACGTCACCAGAGGCTGGGCCAAGGTTCGGTTTGTGTTGAAGGTTGAGCGATCAATTCTGTGAGAGCAAGCAGATATTGATAAGAGTACAAAAAAAAAGTAATGGTAATGTAGTTCCACATTGTTAGATTTGATGCTCGCAAAAAAAAACATTGTTAAATTTGACGGGAAAATTTCGCTCTTTCAACTCAAAAGGAACCGTTGAGACATCATTTTTTGTTACAAAATTTGAGGTCAATCAGCTCTAGTGGGTTTGTAAAGTTGAAACAAAAGAATAAAAATATATAAAAGAGATACAGTCTGTTCTGAATTTTTTGCACAAATTTAAAAAAAAATCCGGCAACCTGCAAAAGGTTTCATTGCGGCAGGAGAGTCATGTGCTTCAGAGACCACAAAACAGTGAGATAAATTTTTGCTGCCGGTCGGGAGGTTAAATTTTTGGCCGGCGAGAGACCAGGGCCGGCACGAGGGGCGACTGCATCACCTTGTGCACCTTCCATGCTTCCCGAACATCGCTTTGGCCTGCTGCCATTCAATGGACGAGCAGCAGGGAGCTGCAAAGAGTTCATTTCCATCTTGCAGCTAGCTCATGAATTCAACGGCTACGAAGGATCATAGATTTGTAGGCTACTGTGTTCTTCTCCAGTGCTAGATGAACAGGTAGAGCTCAATTATTCCTGTACCCTTGCATGGCATAGGTTCCTTTGGCCGGTTTGTATGTGGGGTCTAAAAGTGATCCTAACAATTTGGACACATGATCATAGATTATTTGGGTCTAAAACCTCACCATTCATATATATAAAATAAAAGACTCTCAACTGAACTCAATATCGTGGATTCATATTCTCTTTTATTAAAGAAAAAATAGCACCTTACCCGTGTTATATGAAAGGTTCATGTGGAATAACATCTGCTAACATGACATCGCGTGCATATTTATGGAAGACTAACTAGGGCTCTATTATTCTTTTACTCAATATACATATAAGAGTAACTAGGGCTCTATTATTCTTCAATTCAACGGTGGTAGTCCGGTCGTCCGACCATCCCCAATGGCTAGAGAAAGTTGTGCTGAGACTGGCATGGTGGTGAAATCAAAGGAACAAAGGTAGATATTCAAAACTCCCACGGATTCGTTCTCATTACATCATAATTTTGATATGGTGTACATAGGGAGGGAGAGAAAATTCAAATGGATTAGGATAAAGCTAGCTCTCACAACCTCTAAGGTGCACAAAATCACCCAAAAGTCTGATGGCATTTTACACTTAGGCATCAAGAATGTGCATTGAAAACCCATCGCAAATGACTAATACCTTCCATGAAAAACAAGACATTGAATCCTAAAGTTGACGCTCTTGACCGCGAACGACAATCTTCAATCGTAGCTGTTATATGGAGTGTATTTATGCATGACAAATACTAATCTATCATATTATTGAGTGGAGGTACTATTGTCCCAGGCCTCCAAGCAAATAGACCGTACCCTATCTATCAACTGACTGCATATTTGTTAACAAAATCATCCATTTTTTACCTTTCAATTTTAAGCTGTCCATCCACCTACAACATTTAATTACTGTCCAGTAAATCCAGATGTAAAAAAATGAAAACTGATTTTTAGAAGATTCAATATTGATGTATGCAGCTGTTATTGTTATTGTTATTGTCGTTCCATCGCCCTCCGTTTCAAATTATAATCCGTTGACTTTTTAACTCAGTTTGACCACATGTCTTATTAAAAAAATTATGCAAACATACTCAAATTTAAGTCATTCTTGAAGAATTTTTATTAATAAAGCAAATCACAACAAAAAATGATATTATATGTAAATTTTTAATAAGACGAGTGATCAAAATTGAAGTAAAAAAGTTAAATAAATTCTAATTTCGAACAGAAGGAGTACAAAGTATCATCCTCAGCACGACACGTACGGGAAACCCAAACCCTACATGTCTCTATTATTGAGTAAAAGGACTGTCGGAGATAAGGCTAGTACCCAGACGGCCAGATCTTTCAAGTAAATTCTTTTTTTTGCGGATCTTTCAAGTAAATTCAAGTGTGCTCAAAATCGATTTTTTTTACCATACAATAAAATGACTGATTGGTGTATATTTATATATAGAATAGTCAGAGTTTTAAATAGCAGGCTATGATAAATAGTAGCATATTTTTTCCTGAGGCTAAGAGGCTATAGCAGGTTAGGGCAAATAGTGATTTACTACTAAACTATAAAAAATATAAGTATTGGATGCACAAAAAATATAGTAATTAGCGAATTTCATAAACATAAATATATTTCTAAGGTTACGGGAATATTATTTAAGTTGAGAATACAATAAAATTCATACAATTAAATATTCAGTTATTTAAAATATCAAAACAGTAGTACTGAGCTAAAGATAAAGCTATAGCAGCAGTAAAATTACACCATTTAATGCAAATATAGCCCAATTTAACGTCTGTAACTGTCATAGCGGCACAAATACAAATAACGTATCGGAAACTCTCTAAAAAGAGTATAACAAAACTATAATATAGCACGGTATTTAAAACCATGAGAATAGTCAAACTCATTAATTGGTACAACAGATATATCATACATTTATACGCTAGGTTCAGTTCCGATCGACGATTTATGATCCCACCAGAGACAAATACCAACCGCATTCAATCTACAGGCTCGCATAGATCGACCGCCATCATCAGGAGCCCTAGACAGTTCCAGATGTTGGCATTGCACTCTGAAGTTTGAAAGCGAGCCTTGCTTTTGTTTGTCTACCTGTATCTGTATGCACCGGCGCTTGACAAGGAAACGGGCGGTGTGCCAGCGCCGGTGCAAAAGGGACCCGTCACTAGCCAAAGCCGGCGATGCCGCTCCGGCATTGTCACCTAGCCCGCTGTGCCCGGCTTGTCTGCGTGCTGGACTCTTTGGACACACGCATGCGCCGCGGCGCGGTGCGCGCCGTGGCATGCGTATGCGTCGCCATGGGCGCGCGGACAGGGATGGATGCGTGAGTGTGTGTGTGTGGCCGCGCGCGTGGTCCAGCGCGGCGCGGCCGGCCGCGGTGCGCGTGCCCGCCAGGCTTTTGCCGCGGCCCCGGCCGACACCGCCCCGGCGCGCGCAGCGCACGCCGAGCCCCGCCACGCCCACGCCCCGGCCGGCCGCCGGCCACGGCCACGGCCCGGCCCCATGCCCGCACCACCATGGATTTTCTCGGCAAGCTTTTCTTTTCTTTTCTTTTTTACCGAGCTCGCCGGCCCTGCCGGCAGCGTGCAGAGCTGCGACTGGCGCGACACGACAGCGTGGTGAATATACCCACCAGCTGGCCGTGGGGAATGTCTCTGCTGCACGCCGGCCGATCGCTGCTGGGAGGGGCGGCCCCACTGTTCAGTGGCGGCAGCGTAATCTTGTCGCTCGTTCATGTGTATACAGTGTATGAATTTGCGAGCCCGTCTATGAGTCCATCTATGCATGGAATTGTGCAGCTCGTGTGAGGCAAACGGAGAAGAAGCCAGCTAGGACCCCTCACTGATGAGAGGCAGGGGAATATTCAGAGACTTGGCACATCATCATGGTCCTTTTGTTCAGTCTGAATTCTTTGGCGTTTGGTTTTTACTGCATGTTTGTTTGTTTTTTTGTATAATCTATATGATGATACAAACTGTTTATTTTGATCTCGTTACAGTGACATGTAGAAAATTACTAGGACGGTTAAATGTGTTTCAGGTTAATGAAAGACGGTAGTTTAGACTTTAGAACAAGGTGTGAGAGCAGGCCACACGCATGGCAGACAGTAAAAAGGAGAAGAACACTAAAGCTACTTTTCTTTTTTGGTTTCTCTCTCTGACTCTGTGTGTGTACGTGTGTCTTTTCATTTGCAGAGAAACCGTTGCGAGTTGGTGACATATGGTCTTTAGATCCAAAAATCCTCAAAGAAAAGGTTCCTGGTCGGTCTGTAGTATATGTTGCTTAGAAGCTACACTTGTTCCTATACCACCCACAGAAAAGAAGCATGCATACACCTGCTACATCTAAACTGAAAAAAAAAGCAATTCTTTTGTCATTACATGGAGAGAAACTTAAACAAATTCACAATAATCCAAATTCCAGTGTGACTCAACTGGCAAATAAAAATTAAGGTGCGTGCAAAAGGTGTGTTATCGCTTAGAACACATATTATGCGAGACAGCTAACTAAAGTGCGCCATTTGGACCGACAGAATTCCAGGAACAAATAAACAACAAAAGAGCCTTTTAGGGCCCTCAAGTGCTGTCAGAGAGGGTACTTAATTGGTGGCTGGGGGGAGTGATATGTTAGTTTTATGGCCACATTGCGTTTGGAGCACTTAGCCCTAGTGTTAGGGGGCAAAGCATGAGCCAACAAGGGAGAAAAAACTTTTGCATTATCTTTTCCTTGGGCTCCGGTGATGTGCCTTGCATCCAAAGGGATGCCAATTCCACTAAGCCCCCCCACAAATGCAGGCTTTAGCTCATGATCACATATTGTGCCCGTGGAAAAGAGGGCGAAAAAGTTTTTGGCGGGAAATTCACGCGGACGAATGAGGATAGGTGTTAAGGAAACACCAATTAATCCAAGATGTATATGAGGTGTTCATACGGCTCCTTTTTCATTATTTGTCTTTCTGGAACAAGCTTACTGACATAATTATTTTTTGGTCAATCTGAAACTGCGCGTGCTACTCAATCAATTGTCGCTATCGAAGTTTGCTTAAATTTTATTAACCTTTGCTGACCTTTTCTTTAAAAAAAATATTTCCGAAACGCTCCTCAAATTGCGAACTCATCGTCAAATTAATTGTCACCGTGTCGATCACGTAAAAACCATACAAATGAGTTTCAACACGTATATGTGCTGAATTCAATACACGTCATTCGCCTCGTTAGTCTCTTACTCTCGTACAATTTTGATGCTACTCGCTAGATCTAATACTTGTACCAGAACTGATGTAAGAAATCACACTATTGAAAGGCTAAAACCTTCCATGTTTTCAGTCAGATTTCTTCGCGAATAAAGAAAGACTTGCAACACATCATTCCTTCAACTTTCGACGACATTCTTCAAAAGTTGTTGGCGCTGATCAAGAGCGCCTCCAAATGTTGGCAAACCAGCAGCATTTTTCTACTAGCGACCGTCAGTTGTTGCATCGCTATCACCCAGACACAACACAAGGAGAAGATCTCCGTGAACAGAAACACGAACGGTACATCGCATCAAAGCCGTAATAATTGAAGGGAAAGCACATCGTTGCATTCACGCCCTTGTCCTGTGGCTCCAGAACGGCAGGGCAGGGCGATGAACACGCGAAAGCTGACTGCAGGGGGTCGAGATCTTGCACTGGGTTAGCAACTGGGAAAAATGAATGAATGCTTGCAGGGCAGTGTGTGGCGCAATCGAGTGCTCGTGCCGGGTCATGAAATGGCAATGCTCGTTTGATCAGCTAGCTGCTAGCTAGTAGTGGTGGCCGGTCTGACAGGCCTCAGTTATTCCCGAGCACGGATTCAGTTATTGGCCATGTTTGGTTAGAAAACGATGGAATTTTTTTCCAGCTTTGACCATTATTTTAGAGTAGTAAACGAAGTCTAATTACAAAACCATCTCCACAACCCTCATGTAAATCGCGAGACGAGTCAAATGAGGCCTTTGACCGCGTGATTAGAGAATGTTTACTGTAGCATCACTGCGGCAAATCATCAATTAATTACCGTCATTAGATTCGTCTCAAAAAGTTACATCCGTCCCTGAAAAGGTTTCGCAAATAGACTTCGTTTAGTACTCCATGCATGTGTTCGTCTTTTTGTGTAAAAGTTTTCGCGGTAAGAACCAAACACGGCCATTAGTTGGCCTGCAGCTGAGCTCTGGCTACTTTCGTTGGTTCTCATTGCTGAGGCATTATTATTTAAACCATGGAGTACTACAATTAGCAGTTAATCAGGCCGAAGCACCGAGCTAGCTAATTTGATGGTCCTGACCCCTCTGAGTATCCGAAAAGTTTGGATTTGAGTAATTCATGACCCTGCAGACATACATGTACGCTTAGCTTTCTGTAGAATTCAGTTCAATTGCATGCTTACCCACTTATTGCTAGTCAAAAGGCGATCGATCGGTTGATCGTATAGCCTAATGGAGTAGTTAAGAATTTAGGTGTAGAACATTAGTGTATGAGGTAGCCAATCACTGATTGTCTACATGATCAAGGAAAAACATGTGGTGGTCTGGTGGTCAGCACTACTACTATAATATACATACAGATGACTAAATGACAGTGATAGAGATCAGGGTTGAAATATGAGTATCATTTGTGAGAAATAAAAGCACTTCTACTTGAGGTTGAGAGATGTTTGCAGGAAAGGACATATAGCTACATATTGATCTATCACAATGTAAAAAAAAAACTAAAGTGTAGGATTATATTGCTCTTGATTATTTCTCGAAGTAAAAAAATGTAACACACCTCTTCGCAATTGCAACAAATGATGTTTGCAAGCAACAAACCTAATGTCAATTCAGTCCAAAATCAAACATCCATATGTATTATGGAGTACTATGTACTATTTTGTCAACTCCTTCAGTATGCATGCTGCATAATATGATCTCTATGATTGTTCATGGATCCTTCGTAGTTATTACTCAATCGAGTTAAGATAACGACCCTAGGTGTGCGTAGCAGCAGCGTAGGAGTCCACGGTTAGAACTATGCTCTCTCGTTATCGATCGGCTGCTTTTTGGTGGCCGGCTTTTGTTAGAGGCATCAGCATGCAGAGGCTAGCTAACAAAAAGGAGAGGCCAGGCACACAACAAGCTAGCTGATCGAGTAGTGGCCTCAAAGTAAGAGAAGCAAAAGGCACTCTTGCCCCTTTGCATGCATCCTTACAAACATAGCCTTTCAAATCCACCGCAAAAGAGATTTGTCAAGATCGTGTAGCCAAATGGCCACACATTTCAGTGTGCTCATCAGGCTCAGTCAGTGCTGTGCTGCTAGCTCTTTCTTTCGATCACCCACCCACACAGGCACACACCTTAACCCCTATAAACCCTAGCAAGCATGCACGAGCTGGACCCTCTCTCAGTCCCTTTTGTGCCCTAGAAAAACAGCTTTCTTGGCATGAGGAGGCACCAACCATCACTTCCCAATAAAACCCCTTTTGTTCCTCTCTTTTTCTCCCTTGCATGGGTGACAAGTGTGAGTGTTGGCCTGGCCTGCTGGCCCCTATCCCTCTCACTCGCTCACTCATCTCCCTTGGCTCCCAAACTTGTCGTCGATCACTGGATTTATGCACTCAAAAGGAGGGGGGAGAGGCGCTCAAAAGCACCACGCTTTTTAGTATTTCTAAGGTTTGACAAGCACACCACCACGCACCATGGCAGCATGCATCCATGGCTTTTTGTGCTTTTCATACATCCATATACCCCGGCCGTCCCTTACCCTAAACTCCCAACGCCTTCGTTTCGTTCTCTTCTCCCTTTTTATTTTCAAAGTCGCATCGGGAAGGACAATCATACGTGCCGGCCTTGGGTGTACGAGAGCGTTGTATGTCATGTCACCTTTACGCACGCAAGGCAATGGTGTGCATGCAACGAGCTAGGGAACAAAAGCCCAAGCCCACAACATCACCGGAGAAGAGTTAGAGGAGAATGTGTGGCGTGTCTCATAATTAAAGGGTGATAAGACTTGCAGATCCCTGTCCTACGTTGACACAGGCACGCGTACTATACTGCTGGCTTGCATGCTACTAATTGCCAGTACTAGATGCAGTGTGTGTTTTTTTAATAGAGGCAAATCATGCATGCATGCATGTTTGGAATTAAGAAAAAAATGTAAAGCAAATTAAATACATTTGTATATATAATAACATTTATATACATAATAAGTAGTAGCATGCAGTGTCAAAAACATCATCATGGTCATGTAGAGGGAGGCGTTAAGTTTGGCATGGCGTTTGTGATGTAGGCCAGCGCAGGAACGTGGCGAGCACCAGAGGGAAATAAAGCAGCATTTGTGTGCAGCTGCTAGCTGCAGGGGTAGGCCTTGGTGCTTTTAACTCGGGCAGGGACGGCACTGCTGTGCTGCGGCGAGAAAAGAACAAGGATGGCAACCACTGGGAGCACCAATGCAAGCAAGTACCAACCGAGCAACACGCCGCGTAACAGCACAATTAGTGGCGCATGATGGATGGATCTGCCGGAGAGGGACTGAGAGAAAAGAGAGAGACAGGGAGAGAGAGCTTGACAAGATGGCGCGAGAGGTCAATGCCGGATCGCTAGCGGCTAGGTGCATGCACAAAGGAAGTTTGTAGTATGAGCCACCAAATGCAGAATCGAAGAGAGAGCATGCATGGTGTGTGTGTGTGTGTGTGTGTGTGTGTGTGTGTGTGTGTGTGTGTGTGTGTGTGTGTGTGTGTGTGTGTGTGTGTGTGTGTGTGTGTGTGTGTGTGTGTGTGTGTGTGTGTGTGTGTGGCCTATATACCGTACCCTTGGCCCTGGCATGGCATGGTGAGGGGTCGTGCCACTTTTCCCATGCCCTCTCGCCCTTGTCCCTCAAAAGAAAATACGGGAGAGCTAGAGATCAGGTGTGGCATGGCGTGGGGGTCCTGTGGCCTGCATGCCGGTGCAGTGCAAGCAAAGCATGCTGCCTAGCCGGACAGTGTGAGTGTGGGCGTCCGGTCCGTGCATACACGCATGCCAGTATGCCACGCCGGCCGTCTACCCACACAATGTGTTTTCTTCTCCTTCTGATCAGATGGCGATCTACGCAAGCTCGAATCGCATATATGTAAAAAAATGGGGGGCGAAAGAATATATATGCGTCCCTAGCTTTATCTGAAAACATGCTTGTGTGTGTACGTGCACCGGCGACGAAGGCACGCAATGTCTCTTCCGCCGCGGCGGCGGCGGCGGCGAGCAAGCGAGGAGTCCGGCGAGTACCGGAGGAGTGCGCCCAAAAGGGGAAAGGGTAGAGGTGGTGAGGCCCGGACCAGACGGCCGAGCGAAAGACGAAAGGCGCCGCTCTTTTGCGAGCGGCGCGCGCGCGTGACGGCGTGACGCCGAGCGGGGTCGCGCGAGCCGAGAGCTAGTGCGCTCCCATGCGCGCGCGTGACGGCGCGGGGCGCGGCGCCGCCGCTGTGGGTGGACGGGACTGACCAACCGACCGACCTAGGTAGACATTTTTAGATAGGAGGCGACCATATAGCTAGCTCGCTCCAACTGTACTGTCGCACGTCATCTTGCATGGGCCAAACTCCAAAGACATCTCTCATGCATGGGCCAAACTCTCGAGTCTTGCCTCTCAAGCATCCAAGGAATTTCGTGCCAATGTCAGTGTACAAAATCGGTAACGTGGCAGCCAACAAGAACGTCTACTCATCAAGCACTGAAGCTACTAGCTACCTCTGCTATACTCCCCTTTCCCAAAATACAGTTACTTTTAGATTCCTAACTACAACTATATATAGGGTTCGTTATGATGAGCTAAAGTTGAGTGTTAAACTTCAGCATATAGTCCCTCCATTCTCAAATGTAAGAATTTGAGTTTGTCCTATGTCAAATTGTTTTATGTTTGACCAAGTTTATAGAAAAGAGTGGTAATATTTTGAACATAAAATGAGAATAATTAGATCCATTATGAAATATATTTTTTATAATTTATTTATTTTATGTGTTATATGCTCATTTTCTTCTTATAAATTTGGAAAAATTTGGATTACCTCGACTTAGGACAAAGCAAAATGCCTTACATTCAGGATGGAATGAGTATTAGCACTTATACACATGCTAAAGTTTTTAAGACTTAGCTAAAATTTAGCTCATTAGCACTCCTGTTTGGATGAGTTAGTGCTAAAGTTTAGCACTTTTGCCCATTAGAAGTTGGATCCAGACAGGCTATATATATGTACTGCCCATTAGCAGCGTCAGTTTGATCCCTAATAATGCGCTGCAAGGGATGCGCGGATTAGTGACGGCGATGAATTGAACTGCATCATAAACATGGTTTAAACGTCAAGATTGTACTACAACTAAGATCCAATGAGCAGATCGTCGATCAATGGATCTATCGTCTGTCAGATCTGCCTGCATGTATGTAGGAGTGGTCGTTGCATCCATGCATGCAGACATAATCGACACGAACCGCTAGCTGGTGCTCCCCTTAACAATTTGTTAATTCGACCCATGCAAACATGCTCGATCGTACGAGTGCATGATTAGGCAGTGCCGGTACGCGAAGGGCGCCTCTCGCAATCGATGGCCGATCAAGACGCATAAAGAATAAATAGATAGAAAGAAAAGAAAGCTACATACGTCGATGCTATTTTACAACCTAGGTGTGTAGAATATTATTCTATACTTACCTTCTATTACTAGCAAAAAAAATCGTTAAATAACTAAATTAAATTTACTAAATTACGTAACATAGTTCAGTAATAGCTAGCCGGTTACTGAACTACTAAAAATTTGTTCAGTAACTCTGCTTAGTCTAACGATTGGTGTAGGATAAACTGCTATATCTAAGCTGTAGGCGTAGAATAGTACATGAATTTAGGATTTATATATATAAAGTGACAGCGCTTATGTATAGCTTGCGTGCTACTCAGGGAGGCATGCTTCGCTCATAATTATTCAGGGGAGGGCCCCAATTATACACGGTATATATTAACCTTTCAGCAAGCTGCATGCAGAAACATTAAACAAATAAACACATGAATTATTGCTCTGATAAAGTAAAGGCAATGCTTGGCACAAAAAAGTCTGTATGATATGTCGATGAGGAGGACACAGATGTGACTGACTAGCAGCTGCTAGCTGCTAAACCTAGATATATTCTTCCATGCTGGATATGTGTTTTGTGTTCAACGTTCTGACTAGTCCCTTCCTTTCCTTGCTCCTTTCTGCACGCCCATATAACCCGGCTCGCGGCCCTATGTGAGTTGTTTAACTAATTGTACCATCTATGCTAAAAAAATTGGGTTATCACTGTAGGAAAATTTTAACTTTAGTTCCTAACTTATCCATGATCTAGCAGCTAAAAACATGAGCACAACCCAAATATACAAAGAAATGGTATAGGTCTAGACCGGCAGCGAGTGACATAGCAGCACTGAGGGTTCGACCATCTTGGTTGGGGATGACTGCGCTGTGGGGGCGCTGGCCATCTTGGTTGGGGACGACTGCGATGTGGGGGCATCCTTAGTCGTTCCCGGCGTGGTCGAAGGTCGTTGCGAGTACCGCAGCCCTTGATTAGGACACCACTGACACTGTTCATGGGACGGCAGCGGCAGGTCGGTGCCGGCTTTCAGGTTCCTCCAGCGCCGCCAGAGATCAGACAGCTGTAGTGGGGGCAGCTGGGTTTGTACTAGGTTAGACTGAGACTCTAAAGGACATGCCCCACTATTTATTATGGCATTGGGCGACATGGGGCTGCAACCACGTGAACGGTTGTGCCTCTGATCAGGACGCGGAATGGGATTTTTTTCACGATGTTTTTATTTCTATCCCGTCTTCTGATTTTAAGATTATTTTTGGCTTTTTGACCACCAAAAAATTCCAACAATCATCTCATTTGCATGGAATTTAATAGTCGCTTATGACTGGAAAGAGTATTATAATTGCTTGTAATGCATAGTTCAGTGCATAGCAAGTGGCCTTCCAACAATGGTTTCGCTTCACCTTCTCTCTTTCTTTTTCATGAAAAAAAAAATCAATCTGGTTGAGGCTATCTAGTAAGGCAAAGAATACTGCAGTTATATTGGCATAGTTAACTGTCAAATACTCAAATGGGTATGTAAACACTAACATGACTGTTCAGAATGAAGGGATAGTTTTGCTCAGCAGCAGTTTCCCAAACTATACTTTGGCAATTAATCTTCTATTGTATTATGTTTATCATGATAATCATAAAATTGATCTTGTTAAAGTACTAAGTTCAAACATGAATCCAATTAAACAAAATTTGTGTAACGGATTCCTAAATTATCTTACTATTACTAATTAGAGGCTCCTTTCAAGCCTCCATGTAAAGCCACATAGGATCCTAGGTGAACATTTTAAAAAATAGAGAAATTCTTGGAATTCTCACAAAAATCAGAAACATCCGGCCATCAATCTAACAACTCTAATCATAATTGTCATTATAAAAATATAAAGTAACCCCCTAATCTTCGTGCAAATTATCCACCTATGCCAATATAAAAATAATGCAAATAACACCCTATATTTGCATATGGATTATTCAACTATGTCATTATTGAAAGTAAAAGTAACCCCTAAATCTAAATATTAAGGTGCACCAATATAAAATTCTAAATTACTATTTCTATCATTATTAATATATTATTTATATTCTTTATTTATATAAAAATACCACCCACGATATGTGTCATCATATATTCATGTATGATGGAAGAGATAGGAATACCAATTCACAAACGAATAGTTCAATTAAATATATATCAAACACACATGGAGGTGTGATGCAAAATGAAATATATTCTAACTAGATAATGATAAATATATATTTTAAAGTATGTGTTACAATATTTAATAGATGAAAAAGGATATGTGATAGCTATAAACCTTATTTTTATATTAATTGATTCGGTTGATAGGCTAGTTAGACTAATTTTTGGAATGTGTGTGTGTTTTTTTTTAAAAAAATGATAGGGCTGGTACCTAGTTTGTAGAATTGGCCGATATATATCATCACATTGCTAGCTATGGATTGAAAGGCTGGGCTTGAGTCATTTTCATTCCCAGGGGGAAAAGTTTAATCATTCGCCGATTGCCTATACGCGGACTGTCCATATGGCAAATGCACTGTGCGCCACCAAAAAGTTCCATTTCAGTAATATAAAAAGGAAATCATAAGCTCGATCATTTTGACTCCTGGGCTGACATGACAATGAGAAAGAAGCCTAGCTATAGCTGCAATCAACGATCCAGAGCTAATCGTCCGGGGAGGACTACTGTCCCTTTCGGATCACCCAACAGCTGGACTCGTTCACATTTGTCTTGAACGCCTGCATGGGCAAATTAAAGTTGGTCGTCGTAGTCTGAAGACGCATGAGACCTCCTGCTGGTTACCGCCTTTGCAGTGCAGATCCAAAGGGCATAATCGTAAAACTACCAGTCCGGATAATTACCGTGTTCAGTTTGCGACGATTTGGCTATGACCACGACACATAATTACGGTCGCGCGCATATGCAGGTAGCTAGATGAGCCCGGTAGACGATGTAGATAAGCACGCATGCTTTGGCTTCGCTTTTCGGTAGGAGTAAGTAACTTGCTTGTGAGCTAAGGGAGGAGGTTAAAGAAAGCCAAGGGCACGAAGCAGACAGGGCAGGGTACGTCACATGTGTCTCGCCTTTGGTGAACACGCGACATTATCATCGCCGGCCGCAGCCTGCAGGTGGGATTAGCAAGATGACAGGCTAGACTGCTCGTCAGTGTTGGTCATTATCGACCCCCCGGATTAATTAAGAAACCTCGATCGGGAAGAACCCGTCAGTGTTTTATCTTATATTCTATTAATCGCTGCTGGTCATGCTTTCCCGGGGAATCCTAAGCTCTGATGACAGAGCAGCCTCCTCCTCCAGTCCTCCTGCCTTGTGGTTTGCGCGCGACGACAAAAGCAACTCAAAACGAACCCTGCTCTGAACAGCGACGCTTGCCGCCATGCATCCCCGGCAGGAGATTTCGATCGATTTGGCGTCACGGAAGACGGGAAGAGCGTTTCGGCAAGTGTAGCTGCAAGTGTTTGCTTCAGCCGTTCAGCGTTTTTCTCTCCTTGTTTATCAGCTGTTGAAGGATCGTGCCATTCTTGCATCCCTGACGCAGTTCGGCACTGGTTTAGAATTTTCCTACACGAGGTGGGCTCTGCTCCGTGCCCCCAAATTCCCTTGATGGAGAAATGGGCCGAGAACGGCACTGTTCGATATGGTAAACCCAGATGACCATTTTATTGGCCCAAGACTGTATTTGATGCGCCCATTTCTTCCTCTTGTTTTGTGCCGCACAATTTTTTTTGAAAGCACTAGGGAATCATGTAAGATTTTGGACGTCCACGCCGACCGGACTCAACGCAGACGAGGCTGCTCGAGTAGACTCGAAACGCGCCATACTAAAACACACGCATACCTCCACACACACGCACGCACGCCCACACACAGGCCTCAGCACCCGGTGCGACACCAGCGTTGCGATCACAGGGGATCGAACGCTGGCGGGCAGCATCGCAGCCGCGAGGGCTATCACTAAGCCACTGGCTCGTTCGCTGTGCCGCACAAATTGAACCGGCTAAACGTCAAGGAGTCGTTTTGTAAAAGAGACCCAGATGCACACGGTCAATACTCGATATTTTACCATGCTCCTCCCCTAGGGTGGTAAAAGGCCTTATGTTTTGGCCTAGAAAATTTAAGAGCCGGATCATAAAAAAATTGAGCTCTAATTTTATATAATTTTGAGCTAAAAAATTGAAAAGCCATATTGGGCTGTGAAGAGATCACTAGGGTCATGACATATTACCACCACTACCTCCACCTGCTAGTCGTACACATCTTATAAGGAACACCGAACACTAGACAATGAAGTTATGCCAGATTTTAGTATCGAAAATCCTTTTCATCGTTGGGTTATTAAGTTAAACGCACAGCCAAATCTTCTATCCAGAAATACAAGGCAAATGTTTCTTCTTACATCGGGGGGCGGCTTGCAGGCCGAGTTTTTATCACGACCAAAGAAGCAAGTAAGCATGCTATCATAAGAATTTTGGCGGCACACACATGAAAAATCCAGCTGTATGAGTCAAGGTGAAAACGAACTTTAAGAAAAAATATTCTTGTATGGTGATACAGTCACTAGAGCAAGGACGGCATTGATCTTAAAGTAGCTGAGCAAATAAGACCAGCACAAGTATTTATTTAAAAAAAATCACCGAAAGAATCTACTAGGATGCAATAGGAATTATTTTTTAGACTAAAGACTAGGTCTCGGTCCTGCTTATATTGAAAGCTTGTATAGAGTTCACGCTGGGGAGACCAGCTTACAGCGTCTGTCAAAAGGCTCAAAAGCCACGAACAAAGGGGACACAATTCAAAAAGAAAACGAAGGAACTACTACGAGCAGGGAATCAGCAAACTTCTCCCGCATCAAGGACCATCAACCGTAGCCTTCCTTCAGCCTTCCGAGCATCTTTTCCCGCTCCATCTGGTCCTCCACCGTCTTCATTTTGCTCCAATGCTGCAGAAAGCCAATTATTCTGTAAGGGAGCACGTTAGGAGAGGGAATCAGTTTATTGGCAAACACCCAATCGTTCCTAATTTTCCACAAAACCCAAGCGATCCCCGCGAACAGGAAAATGAGCCCTCTGCGAACAGGAAAACCCCATCCCGGAGCCCAGATCACTTTTGAGAAAAACTCCTCCAAAGAGTACACCCCAACACATCCCTAACCCGGGGAACTGAGCGTTAGCTCGGGCGGTAAAGCTCCAGGTGTGGGAGCGGCCGGTCGTGGGTTCGAGCATCGCACGAGCCATGATTTCCATCGGGTATTGTAGCGTGCGTGCGTGGTGTTTGCGTGTGTTGGTGTGAGTGCTATAGTATGGCGCGTTTCGAGTACTCGAGCAGCCTCGTCTGCGTCGCGTTGAGTCAAGTCAGTGTGGGCGCCCAAAATCCTACATGACTCCCTACCTAGTGCTTTAAAAAAAAACATCCCTAACCCAAGTACCCAACACCACACGAACTGGGAAAAGGACATCTGAAAAATAAAAGGATCCTACATGACTCCCTACCTAGTGCTCCTAGTGCTTTAAAAAAAAAACATCCCTAACCCAACACCACACGAACTGGGAAAAGGACATCTGAAAAATAAAAGGACATCTGCAATAGGAATTATGGCTGGAAGAAAACATGGCAGTAAACATACATTATCATAGAACTGCATAACAATTATTTTCATACAAGGTACTAAAGGTCTAAACTATGTCTCAGTTCTGAGTGCTACTGTGATTGCACAATACCACCAACATCCTGATTTGCTTGATCACCACAAAGAGAGAGAGATTTCCTATGATCATTTCAACAGATTGTAGAGTCAATAAAAGCATACCAAGAAGATGACTCTCACCTGCTCATTGCATAACTATTTTTTAATACCATATTGCTGTTGTTGGGGGTGCGCCTTAGGTTTCCTAAGGCTAGGGACCCCTTTTTGTAAAATTCAGCATTTTCATACAAGAAGGTAATTATTTTCCTAATCACAAATCATCTTCCACAAAGAAACTTCAGCATACAAGCCATGTGGAAGAACAAAATTAACATTTTAAAATCTAGAACAAAGCAATACAAGCACATTCTAATATTTGCAGTGGCCAATCATGCAGCAGTATACCAGATGCATACTGAATTCCTGATTGATTGAACCATTGTCAACATGAAGTTGGGGATAGCAGAGAAACGAAAGGAAGGAAGAAGATGCTGCTTCTTTAGTGGATAAGGCCGGGACACAAGCATTAGGCTACAATGGGCAATACAGCACAAGAAACCCTCATGGTATCACAGTTTAGCAATTACACAATACAGCAAACCATCACTGGACTGTAAAATCAGCACCAGAACATTCAAAGAAGTAATAGATACTTAATTCAGCAACAAATATGGAGAAACATCAGTTATGATAAAGCACAAGTTTTAGTTTAAGTGAGATTAGTCTAAAGCATACTAATTTCGTTACCTCTAGGAGCATCTTAATCATCCAAATAAAACCTAATCACCACTGTACATTTTGAATTTTACTGACGGATGTGCCTTTAAAATGCTAGTGAGTTCCACGTTGAGGGACCGAAAAAGCGACCAGAGGGGGGTGAATGGGAGCCGATTGAAAATTCTCGCAAACGGAAGATCGGCCTAAGATCACAAGTTCGTACACAACCCTCAAGTCCTAGATGAAGTGTAGAGTAGCTATAGAAGAGCTACACTAACACAAAACAGACATAGGAACAAGCGCGAAGTAATGCGGAAGCAAACAGCGAGACGAAGCTGCTGAAAAACACACACGGTATATACACCGGTTGAACCGACGTGCACAGGGGCACCTCGTCGGTTTAACCGACGCACAGAGCCGACAGCACCAGAGAAACGTTCACCGATTGATCCGACGTTCTAGTTTGAACACCATCGGTTCAACCGGCGATACGCACCGGATGATCCGACAAAATCCAAATGCAACGCCGGTGCAGTTGTCCAGAGGAGCGTCAAAACGAAAAGGGTTGAGCACCGGTTAAACCGACGTTAAGGAAAATCTTCACGTCGGTTGAACGGGCAAAACATCAAGCACCTCAGTATCGTCGGTTGATCCGATGCATGTAGTTACTAATGCACCGGTGCAACCAAAAACCTAGGTCGAAAACCCTAACGCAGAACAGCCTACTCACCGGTTGAACCGACGCAACATGACCACAAGCGTCGGTTTAACCGGTGATAAGTAAAACCTCTGTTCGAGCCCAGAAACGATTTTCCAGTCCGCGCCTTACCCAAAAACTAGATGATCGAGGAATCAAATCAAGTCCAAATCTCACCAAACTTCGTAGGCACAATCACAAAGAACTTGTGAACTTGTCCATGGAAGAAATCAACGATTCATTCCATGGTTTGGGAGGAATCGAAGAAATTCCGAGCAAGATTGGGGTTTTCTCAAGAACACAATAACTTTGATTCGGGTGGACTCATTATTCCGGAGGGTATAGCACTAGGCTAGATGGTTTTGAATCACTACAAAGAGTCACGAAATCATCAAAAATCAAGCCATCAACTCGTGCTCATGAATCGACAAAAGAAAAATCGAAATTCAATCAAACGAGACACAAGATGAACAACAACGAGATGAATTCAAAAACCCCGGAGGGCACAAGGAAGGAAGGGCCTCCTTTCCTGATCAATCTCAGTACAAAGACTCAATAATCCATAGCTAAAAACCTACCCTAGAGAGGAGAGGGAGGAAGAACAGGGAGGAGACAGGGAGGTGGCGCCAGGGAGGAGGAAGGCGTGCGTCTGGGTTCCAGGCTCCAAGGACCGGTGAGTTGGCTGTCCTCCTCTCCTTTTAACCCCACTAACTCTCTAGACTAAAGACTAAAATACCCCTAGACTCAATTAGACACTAGAAAGCCCGTAGGGGCAAAACCGGAAAAAGATATAAGGACTCATCCGACGGTCGAGATTCTTTCTTCGAGTCGAAGTCTTCTCCGCGATGCCGCCGCATGGATGAAGATCCGGTTCGTGGTTTTGGAGGGTCCGCGAAACCCGGTGAGGTGGCCGGTTTTGAGAAAACCGCCAAAAACTCCATGCGCGGGAAGATTCCCGCCTCAACGCCGTGGCCCTAGACGCCGTTCCCGCCTCGGCCTTCTGACGGCCCTAGATGCCACCCGACGCCCGTCACCTCCTCGCCCGCAGCGAGGCCCTAGACGCCGTCGACGCCCGTCGCCTCCGTCAGTCCCGAGACCGACGCCCGTGCCTCCACGAGTTGGCGTCTTCAACCGCCGTCCGCCTGCTTGGTTTTGTGGCGCAAACCAAAAAACCCGCCTTCCGTCGTCGCTTGCGCCCTCGATCCAGGAGTGAACGCCACAGCTACCGCCCGACATGAGCTCCGGTCCCGGCTGCCCTTCACCGCCGTCCACCGCACGGTCCATCGGCCACAGCACCTCCACGGCAGCTCTCCGTCGACACTTGACGCCCGTGTACCTGCAATCCAAAGACCAAGCACACGATCACACCGCACGGTTGACAATTCACTCATCACAAGCAGAATAGAGTACTCAACATTCCTCATACGTAGGCGCTGCAACTTCGTGGAACATTTCTAGAGAAGTTGATGATCACTCTTTCAAGCATTGCAGCACATCTCAGCAGTACTTTCATTAGATCAAACTCATGTTCTTCTCCTCTGAAGCCTTTGATAGCGACTTCTTTGAGATCAGTCAAAGATATAATTTGACTCCAGTTGTAAGGCAGGTGGCAAGGACAGTTTTCGGAGCATGCTCTGACGGCCTGCACGAAAATGGAAGTGCATTGTATTATTGATGTTTCGCAATAATTTGCAATCTCAAGCATAAGACTATAGTAATTTGATCAAAACAAATATATCAATAAACAAAAGGAATAAGAATAATTACCTCATCATTTTGATTAAGTCTCACATGAAGTCTTTGGATAGAGGAACAGAGCCCAATAAGATCCAGCAACATTGCTCCATAAGCATGCCCTTTTGTTGCCAGTTCCAACACTAATCTAGAGTTATTTCTCACTGGAATTCGGGACATCTCTTGCTCAAAACTCCGGGCAACATCACCCAAATTATCCTGCAACAGTTCAATAGCATGCCTTTTAATTAAAAAAAATCAATAATAGTAGAACAGCAAGGAATTAAGGAGAGTGTACGCACTCTGGCCTCTATGTTCAACAAGAGAATGTTATCTGGAAGGCCGTGCATGTGCCCAAGAGACTTTGGCGTCAATAAGGTCAGGCCCCGCATGAACCACATCACACCAAACCTCTCACTTGTGGACTGACAGTCATAACACCAATAGAGATTGTCAACCAGTGGTGCTGAGAATTTCAAGGTAAACTCATTGTCAAAACTACAATTGGCATAAAACCGAAGTGCCTTGAGCACAGGGGCTGAGATGTCGATTAGCCGAAGCCGCACAGGGGTATTCATATCTAGCTCCTCAAGCGATGGTGAGTGTGGACTGTGAGAGAGTCGAACTGCCAGCTGTGAATCTGAAGCTTTCGCAGGCGCGGGCAGTGTGGGAGCAGGTCGCCAAGGTCGATGTTACAGCCATGGAGAGAGAGGCTCTCAAGCGCCGTGAAACCTTCATCAGGAACCAACAGCTTGCGCGGAAACCATGGGGTGAAATGCAGCGTCATGGAAGTGGTGCGTTCGAAGCGCGGCAACTCGACGGGATCCGCGTCGCCCCTGACACTTACGTCCACAAAAATGTGGACATCGAGATCCACCGGCGCAAGCGATGCGATAGCGCGGAGCAGCTCCGAGATGCCGGCCGACGAGAGCCAATGGTGGTTGGGGAAGCGGATTATGAGAGAACCCGCGGGGCGGGCGACCTGGGCGAGCGCGGAGCGGAGCGGCTCGGGCCCGATGTCGTGGAAGGTGAGCTCGGGGAGGCGGGCCCAGAGACCGCGCCACCGGCGGGACAGCAGGCTGGTGTGCGCGGCGGCGCGGGCGCAGCCGAGGCGGGCGAGGACGTGGAGGAGCATGTCGTCGGGGAGGGCGCTGATGCGGTCGACGCCGCCGCCGCCGCCGCGCCGGATCCGGGTGCTGCGACGGAGGAGGCCCCCGCGGCAGCATGTTGAGTCCAACTGGAGTCGATGGCATTCCCCGCAGGCACCCCGAGCAGCCATCTCGTTTCCTCTCGCGCGACCCGGCGGAGGGCGGCGAGCAGGCGGATGATCGGGCGCCGCAAAGGGACGGCCAGAAGATCCGGCAGTGGAGGGTATCGGCGGCGGCCGGGCGGGGTAGTACCAGTACGGCCGGCCTCGACGGCCGAGCAGTGGAATGGAACTATGGAAGCGATCTAGGGAACAGGCGGAAGTGAAGAGGGGCACAGTGGGGCCCGACACGACCAGACCGACGCGATCAGTGCGGCGGCTCTCCTTCTTTGGGCTTTGTGGGCCGCACGGACTCCGTTTGGGTCGATCGGCAACAGAGATGGGCCGGTATGGCTGCCTTCCCCACGCAAGCACTTCGAAATTTGGCGAAATCAGAAATGGACCGAAAACGAGGACTGTTGGCGGCAACAGTAAAGCCTGGCTAGATGAGCAGCAGAGCCATGATCTTCCTCTCAAAAAAAAAAAAAGCAGAGCCATGATCTACCGGAACAAAGATGGTCGCTGGCACATCTACCCAGATTCGAGTATCTCAATCTCAAAAAGAAAAAATCTACCCAGATTCGAGGTAGCAATTTCATCCTCGGTAAGAATTGTCAGAGCAGCGCAGCTAGATTCAAAGCTGCACGGTTGGACCAATCACTCAATCAGCCAGCCCTGGACCCTCAGAAAATGAAAGCATCAAAGCCATAATTTTCTCTTGAAAACAATACTGGGCGCGAATCGTGTTCCATGCGATCAAAGGAGAAAGCCCAGCGACCCGAGAAGATCTGCGCCAGGATGATAAATAGCAAGAAGTGCTTGGAGAAAAAACAATAGGCAGGCAGGCCGGATCACACTTGTTTCACAAATTAATCTGTTACTCTTTAAAAGGCAGAAGAGTTACAAAATTGCCTCAAGTTACTAGTTGGGGCATCCGGCAGGATGGTTACCAACCAACATACATATCTTTCTGAGCTCAAACAATCTGTTCACACCTCTAAATTCCCGTTGCTTGCTGTGGACCTTCTTACATCAAATTCCTCCTGCAGGTAGAGTATGCACGCTGAACTGTGTAATGCTAGAGGTGTCGCTTGTGATGTCATCTTCTACAACACTGAAAGTGTTCCTTGCCAATGCCAATCAGCTACCCTACAACTCGTCTTTCTCCTCCTTTAGTCGGATCGGATGGATGGCAACCCCATTCTGCGCCGACCGAACGCGGCCCCATCTTCCAAGGCGAGGCTCCTGATGAAACAAAGATTTAGGTACTGAGATTCAGTTTTGAAAATTAGTAACACGAATTTGATATTGCAAGAGTTTCACAGTTAGCATAAAGAATGAACATAAATGGGATCTTCGCACATTATTTACCCTGTTCAAGCATAGAAAAAACAACTTTTTTAAAACAAAGGGTAGCTAGTCTACCGGATGTTATGACAAAAGTTAACACTACGCAGGATGCTTTCCTGAACATTTTTTAACCCATATTTCAAGATAATAAAAGAAAGAGTTGCACGAAACCAATGAAAGCTGGAGTATCAAGCATATGAACTGTCGACGAAAGGGGAAGCATAATTTACAGACCTGGCCAACACCAGCAACAATAAAGCGTCCAGATTTGGCAATGTCCAGAGAATTGACAAATCCATCCTGGCCATGAGAGAAAAAATTTATGAACAACGGTTTGCAATCCACAGGAAGGCACATCTTAAACTTTCTTTTGTAATTTAGCATGATGAGTTGTATCGAGCAAAAAATAATAAACGAAGTGAAAGATATGAACAAATGTCTAAGGAGACGAAATAGTTGACGATACATTTCACATATTCTTAAGAATGCCAGGTTTCAGAAGTGTGCACTACAGACTACAGATTGCAGACTAATCAACATTGAGCACCCTCAAATGGCATATATCTGCACAGCTAATAGAGTATATGCCCCTGGAGGATTATTATGACCCACTCAAAGCTCCCAGAACCTTTAGACTCAACATAAAAAATTCCAGTAGTGTTGAGCCTCAGCAATATATATATATATAGCAAGAATCATGCAAATTGGTCGCTGGTCTGCAGTAGATAAGATATTATTTTTAGAACAGTGGTATTCATTGAGTAGCAAGGGTACCATACCAATTTAAATTTGAACAAGGGTCGAATTCCCTTAGAATCAGGTTCAATAGCCCAGAGACGAACTAAACCATTTCCTGCTCCTGATGCAGCAAGATCAGAACCTTTTCTTGCGGCAACAGCGCCAACCCATGACTGGGCCATTGAGACTTTTTCAGGTTTATGAATTCCATTTTCTGCACAGTGAAAAGAGGTAAGCTTTATGGAGTCTACAAATATAAGGAACAGAAAGTATTACAGGCATGATGAAATTGATGTTTCCGTTGATGGCCATCTTGAAGAGAAAGTTGTTAAGGTAATAAAACAGAGACCCAGCTATCACAATAGGAAATCCTTGCATTAAGCGAAAGGACTATTCCCACATGGTGTTTACCTTTAGGTAACTCTTGATCATCACTGTCGAGGGAAGGGTGAGCATTTCTAACTATGAACGTAGGTTTTTTCCTCATTATGCTCCAAAGCTCGATGCTTCCATCATCAGATCCAGATAAAAATTCCTTGTCATCAATAAAGCTGCAGCACTCTAAAGATGCAGCAGCAGGAGCACGGAACACTAACTGCGATTCTTCCGGAATCTGTCATAAAGAGAGTCTACAGCTATCAGGGTACATCACACTATATGACACGTGACTCGCTTAAAAAATTGTGAATAATTAATTGATGGTCCTAAGGAAGCATAGCGAGTCCTGGTTAAATCTTTGAGGTGTGCATAATGTATACCCAACATTCTTATGTTGTGCTGCGAAAGAAACACGATATATACAGTATAAGTTGTACAGAATCTTTACCAATTCTGTTGCACTATGTATGCTATAGCTTCTTTTTAAAATAAAAAGGTACTATACCTAGATAATGAAAACAAAAACACTTCAGTCACCACAAGAGTTGTAAAGATCCCATGCTCTGCAGAAACCCACTCCCACATCCCAATCCCATTCCTACTTCTCATTATGCAAACAATACCTTTCACCCGGCTCAGCTGCAACCTCTGTCCTAGGCACAAACCACTCTTTTAGCCAAACTCTTCCATTCCTCTACAGTCTCTCTTTCCCTCCAATGTCACTATTACTCCTCAGCCAGAGTCACTATTGCTCCTCAGCCGGAGGCTTGCTTCATCAGTGAGAGATTAAGAAAACAATAAACATCTGAGGTCACTATTGCTCCTCTGCCGGAGGCTTGCTCTACCGTTGAAATAGGTTGCTTCAGATGGCATAAAACAGGATCAGACGGGGTCAATATGGTTCATGCTGCTGTAGGTTTGGATTAGTCTGTGTGCAATCAGACCAAACAAGGGTCTTTTCTATGGGTGTTTTTTTGTGCTACTTGCATTCCTGGGCACAAGTGGAGGTATTTTCTCTATGTGCAAATTTCTAGTTATAAAGAAACAAAATAATGGAAAATGAAAATTTAACTACTTAACTCTTCCAATTCATCTGAAAAAAAATGTTCTGTTTAATGAGACAGTCGTGTACCAAACACATATATGCATTAAAACTATTAGTACCTTCCAAAGATGCATTGTCCGGTCCCGTGCTACAGTCAGAAGCCTATCTTTATTAAACGCATCCATAGTCAAGATTTCATTCTGATGGCCATATAGACAGTTCATGTATGTTCTGTCTTCAGCATTCCACTGCATTATTGAACGGTCAAAAGAACCAGAGAATAACTCTGATGAATCCGGCCCAAATGCAAGGCATGATATTGGCCCGCGGTGACCGCTAAAAGCCTGCCAAAAACAAACAAATCAATATATAGTCACAATGTTTGAAGGGGTGGTTACATAGATATAATTTATAAATTCTCTTGACTAGTCCAACCAAATTGGTTTTCCAAACATATCTCAGAAATTGCGAGGTTGCTAATTACCTGTATGTGCTCCCGGGAACGAACATCCCATAAATGGATATGACGGTCCATACCACCACTCGCCAAGTAGCGACCATCAGAACTGACAGCTAAAGCTAGTATATGCTTACTTCGTTTAGCTGATAGAGGTGGTTTAGCATGATGAGAAATCAATACATTTTCACTTGGCCATAAATACTTCTCACTTTTGCCAGTTTCAACATCCCAATGGGCAATGACTCCATCTTTTGATGCTGAAAACCCCTGATCACCATCATTGGATAAAGCAACAGCAGTTACAGGTTGTCGATGCTTCACAATAAACTTAAAGCCATCCTTGGGTTCTGGTGGTAAAACCCTGCAACAGTTTTTGCAAAGTTTAATTATATATACAAGTTCACGTTCAAAGATTATCAGCTGTACAAATAGAAGTCCAGAGTTTAATTCAAATAAATATGGCCTGTTTTATCGTGAACTTTAGTAAAAGGTTTCAGAATGGAAGCAGGATTCAATTAAGGTCACCATAGCTACAAATAAAATGGAGACATTACCAAACTCAGTTTCACATGATTAATAGTGGTTGTACATACCAACAACTGTAACAGGTAATTACATCAAATGCATCTCCAAGCACTCAAGACATAAATCTCCTTTTAACCGCCTATTATATCTTCAACAACGCTACCCAAAAAAGATTTCATGTTGATTAAAATATGATATGGGCAGGGCCATGGGTCAGTCGAGCGGCTCATCATTCATGCATACCTTGTTAGCAACATCTGTTGGTTATAGTTAGAGCTAGCTACTCATTAGTTAGCCTTATCTCATAGAGGTGAGTTTTTTAGATCTTGTGAGATACCATGGCCATTAAATGATGAACTGTACCCTATAGTCGGCAAGTAAAAAGAACCTAAAAGAGGCAGTCCTAACCTCCATTGGGAGGGTGAGTAGCCTGTTCTTCCCTGTGTTACCCGGACACCCGTGTCTTAATTTTTTTGCCGAGTCGGATACCCCGCACCCGTGTCGGATTCCGACACCCGTGTCGGATTCCAAGTGTTATTTGCCGTGTCCCCAAAAATTCTAACGAATCAGACACCCGCACCCGAGTCGGACACCGACACCCGCACCCGTGTCCATGTAACACTGGTTCTTCCTGTTATCTCATCTAACACCAAAAACATATAATTAAGGGCATCAAATACTGCTTGTGTGCACGACCAATAAGCTGTGCAGTGCCAGGCAACAGTTGTGTGCAGGTCGTCGCAGTTTGTGCTGTAGCACTGGCCCATCATTGGCCACCCTCCTCTGCCATCCCCCTACCCAAGCACATAGAGGTGATCTTGCTGCTGTCTATTCAAAAATTGTAACAAGCGGAAGGCTACCTAGGGGCGTCCTCCCCAACATGGTGACTTTGTCCCCCTAGCCAACAGGCAATGCCTTGCACTCTGCGACTGGGACATCAGCTGACCAGCGGTCTGGTACGAGCTGTCACGGGCAGCACTTCCCTCTTCATCGTTCTGTGCATCATCAACACCGTGAGGGGTAAAATGGTATGAGATGAGACTTGTAGCAGTTCATTTGTGTTCAAATTATTTTGTTAGCTTGTTAGAATCATTCGTTGGCTAGCTAGCTCTAGCTAATTATTCATTAGTTAGCCTTATCTCACAGTGGTTAGTTTGTTAGATATCATGAGGTGGCATAGCCATTCAAGAATGAACTCTGCAGCTGGCAAGCAAGAAGAACCTAAAAGAAGCAGTCAGACCCTCCGTAGAGAGGGAGGATATCAGGTCCTGCTATACCTAACCAAATCATATAAAAATGTCTTAACATGCATATTGCATATGTAGTAAAAAAACAACAGTGAAGATGGATTGAGGGTAAACCCTAAATTCCTTCCCATCCATAAAAACCAAGCCATGCTAACGGTCATCCTCATTTGTAAATAAAACTGTAAAAGTTTATGACAACAGCCTATGGTTGAAGGCCTATATAAGAATCCAAAAAACATGTTACAGAAAAAAAACATACTGACCGGTTTCCGGTATCTTTCCAAATTCAAATTACTTCAGTTTCCTATTTTATACTTATCCTCAAAGTGTTGTATTTCCTATTCTATAAGCGATATCATCAAAACAACATTGGAATCAACCAGAATGTAATTCCACATGCTTAGCATTGGAATTTACTGGTCCAAACCAGTAGCGTCTGTGATTTCATTTAGATTATGAAACCAAGCAACAATATTACCCCAAACTTACCACCAGATATCAATCGCCTCCTCCCACAACTCCACAGCCGGGTTGCAAAGGGGTTTGTTTTAAGGGGAGCTAATCTACGGCAACAGCTAACTTGCAGTTTCTACTCAAATTACAGTCCGGAACCAAACGAGGCTCCTTTCCTCTCGTTCCAAACTACGAAATGTGGCTAACTGAGAGCAATCCCCATGTATGGTATACATCATCATGGAGAGCCTCAAAGAGCTAAATAGCAACGCAGCACCCAAGACAACTTAGAAACAAACATTACGGGAGACCTCAAGGACAAAATGTTGCTGACCTTTCGGCGAGCTCCCTCCGCTTCCTCCCGCTCTCCTCGAGCTGCCTCCTCTGAAGGATCTCCGCCACCCGGCTGCCCCCGGCTTCGTCCTCGTCCTCATCCTCGTCCTCGTCATCCTCCTTCCTCTTCGCGGCGTCCGACAGCTTCTTCAGCAACTCCTTCGCCAGCCGCACCTTCTTCTCCCCCGCAGTCTCCTCATCCTCCTCCTCCTTAACCCCCACGTCTCCATCCTCATCAACGGCGCCGCCGAAACCCACCGCATCGTCGTCGCTGTCCTCGCTCTCGATGTCCTCGTCGCGGCTCCCGCGGCGGCGCTTGGGCTCGGAATCGAAGAAGGGGTTGTCGTCCCCTCCGCCGCCGCCACGGCGGGAACCCGCGCGGGGCTTGGTGGGGCGCGAGGCCCGCTTGCGGGGTCGCGGCGCCATGGTGGCCGGTGGGGAGAGCGAGAGCGCAGGCTTGCGTTAGGATTTCGGGAAGGGCGAGGCGGTGTCTCGCCGCTGCCGCCGCCGCCGGTCGTGTGCTAGAGTTTGGGGAAGCGAGGAAGGAAGCGGCGGGCGGCGGAGAGCGAGGGTTTAAGGGAGGAGTGGGGAGTTGCAGACGAGACGGGGCTTTACCGGTCTTGGGCCGATGGGCCTTGACTACGGATGGACTTGAATGGATATTTGGGCCGAATTGCTCTTAACTTTCAGACGGACCTCAGCTGTTTGTAAATAAATATTTAAATTTGAATGGAGATTTCCTAGGCTTCCCTTCCAGCTAGGAAAAAAACATTTTATAGGCTTCTTCAATCAGAGTAATACTCACTAGATCAGACTCGACACTCGACAGTCATGGAGGCTGGGCTAAGAGAGATGCTCGAGACGGTGTTATCAGAGCCGCGAGTGGCGGGATCTTGGAATGCAGTGCCAGGTAGCTGATCTGACTAAACAAGGCCCATCAGAAGTAGAGTTTTGTCAATTTACATCCGATTAACATTAGCATGCCCCTTATAGTTTGATAGAAGATCAAAGAGTTGGGTATATATAGAACAAAGTTTTTTTCACTGGTACCTTAGTGTGTGTCCAATTGGAATGTGAGTTTTTCCCTAATCTCTATGGAGTTGAACTTTCGTATGAATTTTAGCGTTTCGAACAAGGGCCCATTTGGAATGCAGAATTTTTCTTACAATCTCATGAGCTGAACTCCCCCCTGCGAGTTTCCTTCATTCCCAACGAGGGACCATTTGTAATGCGGACTTTTTCTATAAATTGTGCAAATTGAACTTGTCCTATCAAGACAATATCAAATGGATCCTGCTTGTGTCACCACGCCACTCTGCTTTTGGCGCTGTGCGTCAATACTATCTGGACATCAGATATCTTGATGCTTGAGCGCAAATGAGCTATTTCAGAAACTTCTTATCTCCAGGACAAAAAATTCAAATAGTGTACGAACATGAACTAAACACAATTTACCTGCACAACAAGCTTAGTCTGATGACCGCTGAAGATTTGTACAAACTTAATTTTGTTCGTCTGTAATGTAATCCTAATGAACATTGACATAGGCGACTAGTATTTTTCTGTCGCAACATCAAGCACTGGTGCAAGTAACATTTTATATCCACGACTGCATCTCCCATCAGGCTTCAGTACTCGCCGTCGTGTACGGCGCCTTGCGCCGGCTTGCCGTCGCCCTCCTCCACCTTGGCAGTCACGGCGGACTCGGCGGCGAGCGCCTTGGCCGTGTCGTAGGACGCGTGCAGGCCGACGAAGAGGTAGTAGACGAGCAGCGCGGCCGTCCATATCCCGAACCGCATGAACGACTTGGAGTCGATGGAGCCCAGCAGGAAGACGTTGATGGCGATGGACGCCGACGGCAGCCACGGCACCAGCGGCACCCCCCACAGCTTGGGCGCCCTCGCCTGCGGCACGAACGCCCACAGGCACGCCGTCGACGCGAACCACGCGGGCACCGTCACCGCGTACGGCACCCACCCCTTGACGTCCACCCCCCAGCACGTCGCCGTCGCCACCGACGTCGCCAGGATGGCGGCGATGCACGCCACCAGCTTGTTCCGGTCGGCGTCCGTGGTCTCCCCGGATACGTAGTAGCGGCGCACCAGCAGCGCCACGGCGACGAGCATGAAGATGAAGAGCGTGGAGATGGAGAGCAGGTTGGCGAGGATGCCGAGGTCGGTGAAGAAGGCGATGACGGCGGTGGCGACGAGCATGGCGATGGTGGCGTTCACGGGCGTCCCCGTGCGCGGGTGCACCTGCGCGAGCCACGGCGGCATCATGTGCGTCCGGGCGATGTGCGTGAGGTAGCGCGCCTGGCCGACGGCGCTGACCAGCAGCACGGTGGTCATCCCCTTGAGCGCGCCGAAGGCGACGATGTACTTGGCCCAGTCCATGCCCCTGTCCGCGAACGCCACGGAGAAGGGCGCGTCCGCGTCGATGGAGCCGAACGGCCGCATGAGGCAGAGCGTGACGGCGAGCACGCAGTAGAGCGCGGTGGTGAGCGTCATGGCGCCGACGAGGCCGATGGGGATGTCTCGCGCGGGGTTCTTGGTCTCCTCGGCCATGGTGCTCACGGCGTCGAAGCCGATGTAGGCGAAAAAGAGCACGGCGGACGCCGAGAAGATGCCGCGGACGCCGTAGTGCATGAAGTCCCGCATGTTGGCGGTGTCGGCCTTGGTGAGCCCGGCCACGATGATGAAGATGATGACGGCAATGTGGAGGATGGAGAGCACGTAGTTGAAGCGGGAGGTGCCCTTGGTGCTGACAACGGCGAAGACGCAGACGAGCGCGATGACGACGACGGCGATGGGGTCGAGCTCCGAGTAGTCGGGGGCGAGCGACGACGCGTGGATGCGGAAATCGCTGGGGTGGTGGTTCAGCAGCGTGGCGAAGTAGGACGTCCACGACCGCGCCACCGCCGCGCCGCCGATGCAGTACTCCAGCAGGATGTTGCCCGCCGCCACGAACGCCATGAAGTCGCCGAGCTCCACGCGCAGATACGCGAACGATCCGCCTGCATGCAATTCATCGTGAATAATGAACACACTCATGATTATTTGCGTTTCTCCAACAGATCAGAATTTTTCATTGCCATTTGCCTGTTCGCATTAGTTTGAATCAACACATCCAACCTAGCAAAGCTAGCACTAGCAGTCTAGCAGCATAGTTTTTCAGATTTTTGCAAACTAAAATGCATAGGCTTGCTGAAGTAGTTTAATATTTTTCATGTAGCAGAAGATTGTTTTTTTAAAAAGCAAGAGTAGAACATGATTTTCTGATATAGACAAATGCAACTTTTTTTAAAAAAAATAAAAAGCTTATACAAAACGACAATATGTGAGCTGCAAGAATTGGTCAGCATATCGACAGGCGGGCCTGCCAAAGCATTTACATAAATATGTCCCTTTTTTTTCTCAATGCGACAAACAAGCAATGCTTTGCTTTCTCATTCTGAAATGGGCCTTCTTTTCAAAAAAAAAATTCTGAAATGGGCAAACTAATGAATTTGCTAATTGTTTGAACTAATCCAACTTAATGATACACCCAGTTGAAATGACAGGGTTAGTAGATGTACATCGCTATACATATATCAAGTAAATTGCAAAGAATCTTAATGCTCCTGATGAGTGATGCAGTTGCCCAAGTCAACAAAATGCGCTCAGTATCTGATCTTTCCCGCTTCAAGAAGCACAGTCTGGTCAAAGTAGAGAATTTTCGTGGCGAACCGTCAGATTTGGACCAAATTATACTGGTTGCTTGATTTATTTTACGAGACTGTGACCTGCTGATGTGAAGTACGATCTGCCTCAAGTCATACTACGATATTTTTCTATTTCATTGGTGTGAAGTATTTCTTCAGCGCACAAAAAATGTCGTTATTAAGTTTAAAAAGATTCAAAGGGTTTCAAATCTGTCCATGTGCGGGGAGTCTCAGTCTGAACCTTATCAACTGGATAGGATCACCAAGATACCACTAAAAGCTACAGTGCTCACTGACCATTGACCGAGTCCAATAAAAGATGAACAAGTCGTAAACGCTGCCATACTGTACTGGCACTCTGGCAGTGACATTTTGTATTGATCCAGAGAAATTAGTACTCCAGCTACCGGTGTTCATACAAATTTTACTAACTGTATGGATGATGAGTCTGGGATGGTCACAATCACACCCCGCCTGAACAACATTTAATTTAGAAATTTTCCATTAGTTTCTCACTAGTTGGAATCTTTCCATGTAAAGACGTTTTAAAGAATCGACACGCCTAATGCCAAACCGAATCTTTTAATATTTTTTTTGTAGATGCAGAAGAATCTTTGTACTTCATACTAGTATAGATGTTTATCCATCGACCTAATACTCTTTCAACATGTATTCTTTTCTTTTTTGGAAAAAAAACTGTTTTTTTTTCTCTTAGGCTGAGACTGGAAGAGACTTGAGAGCAGTTTGATCTTGAGGCAATGGAGGAAATGAACCAACTAAGCAGGCCATGGCATGCGAACAAAAAAATAAACTATTAAACTGTGTAATCTTGTAAGCCTGGCGCACGCGATCGAGATTCTAGGGCGCGTCGTTACCTGCGACGGGGATCTCGACGGCGAACTCTGTGTAGCAGAAGACGGAGAGCATGGCGGAGACGCCGGAGACGACGTAGGAGATGACGACGGCGGGGCCGGCGGTGTCGCGGGCCTCCTGGCCCGTGAGCACGAAGATCCCGGCGCCGATGACGGCGCCCACGCCGAACCAGACGAGGTCCCACCACGTGAGGTCCCGCTTCATGTCGGCGCCGCTGCGGGCGCGCACCTCGTGCAGCTCCGTCGACTCCAGCGACCGCGACGTCAGCCGGTCCGCCAGCCGGGCGCCCGTGCTGCGGAGGGCGCGCCCGTACGCCGACCAGCTCGAGAACGACTCCTCCGGGAAGAAGTCCGCCTTGGCGCACGAGCACCCGCGCTGGCGTTGCCGCACGCCGCCGCCGCCAACCGCCATGGCTGCCGTCTGCCGGCCGGCTTCCTCTTGGTTTTTGTGATGGCTAGCTAGTTTGGCTCGCTGCGTGTTGGGCGTTTATATATAGAAAGGGAGAGGAGGAAAATGGGGGGATTTAAGGAGTGGTCAATGGACTTGATGCGCGACGGGGTTTTAATTGGAGAGGATTAATGACTAATGAGAAATGCCGGGGGTTTCTAAGCTGGCGATGAGATGGCAAGAAAGCACAGCTCCGTTCTGTCTGTCCTGCCGTAGATGGTGACCGACCCAACTTGACAAAGCAGGTACATGCTCTTCTGCGAACCCACTCGAGCAACTTCAACAGTGTAGCAAAAGCAATCTGAATAGATAAAAAAGTTAAAATTATTCCTGAAATAGGCATCCAACATTCTCTCCTTCATCCTCGCTAATCCATCTCGTTCGGCATCCCCTCCCGCTCGCTAGCAATCTTTCTCGAGCCGCACGATTAGCATCTTCCAAATCCCGCGCGTGCTTTGCCCTCGCGCACTCCCTCCTGGGTTGGCTCGCATGCACCCTCCTTGTCCACCGCCGCCTCCCTTCGTCCCTGCTAGCGCGTGCCTCCACCGTGCCCCTCCTCGTCGTAGTGCCACCTCCCTGCGGCCCTGCTTGCGCGCGCCTCCACTGCACCCTCCTCATCCCGCGCGCCGCCTCCCTTCGACCCTGTTCGCACGCACCTCTGCTACGCCCTCCTCGTCCCGCCGCCGCCTCCGACCCTACTCATGCCTCAAATCTATCACATGTGCTCCCCCTCGTGCTCCCCCACCACTTCCCCACCGCCGGCAAGCCCTCCCCTCGCCGAAATTTCACATCCACCACCACAGCCATGTTTGGGGACTACATTGCAAGCTTTTAGTTCTTTCTAGGGTGTTTCATGCAAAATCCAGGGACCTCATTTGAATTTTGCATTATCAAGATTTACCTAGTTTGTTGGTTTCCCCACTATTTAGAAGACTCTATTTTTTTGTTATAGAGTTGGAAAAACTCTAAATTTAGATAAGAGAATAGCTCTTCTTTTGGAGTTGCTCGCCGAGTGACATTACTGGTGTATACCACGTTGTATACCATGAGTAATCCCCAAACCTAATTTTTTTCCAAAGAAAAATGTCTCCAAACATAAGGGATAGTTTTTTTTTTCGAATCTCTCATTCACCGGACCGATGCCCAGCATGAGCGAGGAGGATCATGCAACGAAGCGAGCTATGAGTCAACGCCTGGGGGTGAAATGGGAACTCACGCGAGCGCTTACACTGACTTGCCACGCCGGGTCAGGAATTGGGGGGCTTGCGTTGGCTGGTGGCGACCAATCCCGTCCTGCGCGCATGTGCGTGACTTTATCATGGAGCCGCTAAACTTGGGGTCAACTCCGGCGTTGACTTCGTGGATAGTTTAGGCCGTGCCACGTATAGCTTCCATTATATTATACTAAAAAATAAGGATCGTTGGGGCCAAGACCGCCCCCATGTCTTTTCACTGAGAAGAAACAACCAGCTCCAGATTTAGAAAACCTCTGAACCAATTTTTGAAAACCAATTCCGTAAATCGGCACTCGTAAATATTGAAACCTAAGTGTGCTTGGTGCTACTTAAACGTTTTAACCACTAGACTAAGACCCTGTTTGGTTTCTAAAAATTTCTGGACTAAAAAAAATTTATGGACTAAAATTTTTAGTCCCTATCTGTTTGGTTCTATGGATTAGAGAGATCAAAAATCATTAAATAAGATAAAAAATTACTCTACTACCCCTGCAAGCACCTGCATGCATGCATGCTGCCATGCACATGCGCGCGCTGGTAGGGGGAGGGGTCACGGGTGTGTGTGGTGTGTGTGGGGCCCGCAGAGGTAGGGTGGAATAAGTCCCAAAAAAAAACTTTTCTTGAGAGTTTTTTTTCTTTAGACTGTAAGAGACTTTTAGACAAAAAAATCCCACCTGTTTGTTTCTTTGAGACTTATGCAAAAGTCCCATAAAACAAACTGGGCCTAAAGGTCCTTCAACATAGCTTCCATTTTTACTGAAAAAAATGGCCGCGATATGGATAGCCGGCATGCTGTTGCTTCAACCTTTTCGCACCGCAGGGCGTCACACACCTCGGATGGATTCTTAACAGAGTGCCCAATCCACGGCGAGATGACAGCAGGCTTAGATGAGAACGGCCATCAGCTGCGTGCGTCCATGTCTCCCGTCTGAGTACGCAATGAACCTAGCATTGGTTATTTGGCCAATTGCTGCTATAATAACCTGTCAGCTATTCGCAAAAAAAAATGTCAGCTGTTTTTCTTTTTAAAGAAACATATAACCTGTCAGCTGTTACGAGCGATCAGCGGAGTGTTTTGCCTATGAAGCTCCAAACGATCGTAGAACAAGTCGCCGGTTATTGTTGTATTGGAGACAGACGAAGGACCGGCTTCCTTGCCAGGATGCGTGTGGACAGAGGACGCAGGAACCGAGCAAAACCTTTTGGAAGAGTGTTTGGGTGTGACGCCAGGCCTGGAGCAAGTTGACAGGGGAAGCAAGGATCCAGCATCATTTCTGTATGCATCTGTCCACTGTCAGTAGCTGGTAACAACTTCCAGAATAACAACGGACGGAGATGGTGTCACTTTCACAGTGGAGAAAAAGGAAAAGGAAAAAAAGAAGTGGAGATACCAAGACATCCCAGCGTTCACTCTACGTTACTGCAACCAAAATCCTTATTATAAAACAAAAACAAAATATGTATGGACTGACAACGACCTGAACGACTGACGACGACTCGACGACCTGAACTTGTGCCACTCACCTTGCCACCCAGGAGCCACGTGAAAACCAATGCCTAGCGCCGTTTCGCATGCCCACCGAGTTTCAAACACACAAGGCGTCGCAATTCTGCCTGAAATAATGTTCCAAGATTATGCATTTGTCTTTTGGGTGGGGTTCATGAACTGCTTGAGATGCACAAATATTAGAGACTGGCTTCCAGCCGCGCTTCAGCTATTTGATTCACTTCGCAAGGAAAAAGAAGAAACTAGTAGCATTTGATTCACTGCCAGCTCCAATAGAACCCCCCGTTTTTTGGTATTCAATACAGCCCATTTGGTCTGTCCAGAATGATTGCTTGAAGCAACGAAATGCTTAGCAGTTAGCAGGTCAAAGATTCTTTCTCAGCAGATTGATGTCTCTCAGTTAAACCGAAGACTTCTAGATTCCATGCCCATTTGCACATGAACTCAGATCAGAGAGACAGACACCGGCTTCGCAAGTCAAAGCAAGCAGCCGGATTGCAGTGTCGTTAGCTCCCTCTTTCTCCAGTTCACACCTCGTACTAGCCAATCAGTCATGATAAGAACAGTGGACTTCTGTGTCTGAACATTATGCAGAATAATCGAACTGTCCAGCCATTTGAAGCTGGCAGATCAAAATACAGGCAAAGGCAAACAATTCAAAGTGGCCAATGCTCTGCGCATAAACATATAGCAGTAACAACTGAAATGCACAGATCACGTTTGCCAAGTAAGCAGACGAAGTCCTTACAGTTACAGCTACTGATCACAGCTGCTACTTCAGTCAAAACACGGGAGCACTTCGGATTCTCACCCACGGACTTAACCACTGCACTTCAGACGTTTAGCCTAGCAGCTAAAGGCAACAAAAGATGCAAAAGAGATTAACAGAAGGCTAAATTACAAGGTCAGGCTGTGAAGCCGGGGCCTCCAGGACTTCACTTCAGGCATCCGCAGCCAGCTGCTTCTTATGCTTCGTCACCTTGGCCTGCAGCTTGTCGAGCTTGGCGCTCATGCTCCGCTGCCGCTCGCTGACAGAGCCCTCCTGCGCGCTGCACATCTGCGACCTCACCTTCAGGCCGAGCCGCCGGGGCACGACTCGGGAGGCCCACCCGCCGCCACCACCCTTGCTGCTGCGCCCACCCAGCTTCTCGATCTCCTGCCGCATGCTCGAACACTCCTTCTCCAGCTCAGCCAGTCGCATCCGCATGTTGTCCATACCCACCTTCAAAACCTGGTTCTCCCGGACTGCCGTGGCCCAGCCCCCGGCCTCGCCGGATGTTGCAACGCCGCTCCTCAGGGGCCTGGACCCCTCAAGGTTGTCGGAGACCAGCAGGCACCCTGCGATCGAGGTTCGTAGCTGGAGCTGCTCGAAGAAGAGGACTTGCACCACCACTCGCAGCGGCAGCCTCTCGTTCTGGGCCGCGTGGGTACATGCTTCCAGGGAGAGCTTCTGGCAGTCCAACAACCGGCAAAGCTGCTCCCTTTCAGCTTCTGATAGCCAGGAGTGTGCCTGTGTAAAGGAAAAATATAACATTTAACACTTCCAAGCATGCAAAGATATACTGTTCTACTAGACAAGTCATGCAGACATTTCAGTAGTATTCTGTCTGATCCGATGTTCATTTCATGACGAGGCAAATGAAGAATACAGCAGTCCAACTACAGTTTGTGAAATACAATAGCCTATAGAACGTACCTTCAAGTATATATCAATGGCACGATAAAGCCCATCATCCAATGGCCGAGCATACTCAGGGACAGCAGACGCCAAAGCCTGGAATTTAGGAAGCTTCAAATTGATATCTGGTGCAATTTCTGCAAGATAGCCGTCAATTAGCTTGGCAACACTTGTGATTGGTGTCAAGGATGGGGATGCCATCACATCATCCAAGCATGGGGACTCGCCACCATTAGCCTGGTCCATTGCCAAGAAATGATCAAGAATCCTGTGAACACACTCAACATTGTACAGAGTTTCCATTGTGTAGGAGAAATTTGGCAGCAGTAGATCCTCCAGAGTGGCCTGGTCCAGTTGCATGCCAATTCGTTTCTCTAAGTTGGAGATGCACGTGGGGCTGGCTTTCAGAATCATGGCTGTGCGAAGGAGCCCAAGAAGAACATTGGTTGATGCTATACCCTTTTGAACGGGCAATAGCCTATCAATTTCCTCAAGCAAGTTTTTCTGTTCAACCTCAGATAGAGCAGCAGTAAGAGGCACCGCGCCCATGCTATGACGCCTATTGATTCCTGGGAGATACTTCTTGGCGTAGTACGTCAAAGAACCAGCAATTATCTCAGGTCGGATGCCTCGGGACTCCATGGTGGAAATTAATCTCTTGTACATGGGGAAGCTCAATGATGAAGCATCAGCATACCACCAGTCTGCATTGAAGTTTCTGGGCCTTGCACCTGTACTGATCCCATTCCATAATACACTGCCACCAGGGCTTTGCATGATGCCATGTTCCCTTATCGGCCATCCAAAGAGGTTTGGATCAGTAGTAGCTTTGGATGCTAACGACTCGATGCATCTCTTCACAATCTGAAGGTCTTCAGCATGAGGGAGTAGGTCATCGCATGTATCCAATGCTGTCAAGGAATCTTTCCAGTTGCGAAGAACCACTTGGTTGAGGAACATTTCTGACTGTGCAATCAAGTTGTCCTCAGCTACTTCAGTCATTTTTAGATGCTCAGATGCACATCGTAGGTACACAACATTTGCAGGAGAAAGCTCTATTTTCACACCATAGCAGAACCTTGCGACTAGCTCAAATGACTTGGCACCCCCAGGAATGTCATTTAGTTTTATGACACACTCTTCTTGGTCTGCATTCTCTTCTATCAATCGTGCGAGAAAGGCACTTTTTGAAAGCAAAGGGAACTGCAATTAGATAGATATCATTAGGAAGAATACAATCAACATGTAGAGAAGTCCAGTCAAGGCATATGAACTAAGCAAGTTCAGGGGGAAAAGAAGAGTATAGGAGTATAGGACAGATAGAATAAAGCTTATAACCATTTTCGCATTCTTTCTTAAATGCCACTAGAAGCTAATTTACCCAGAAAACACAGCAGTCAAACATAGTATGATGAGAGTTTCATTCAAATCAAGGAACCATTTATTGTTCAAACAGGATTCAACAAGTTAGCAAGTTTTAGTATTCCTCCGTGTACAGTTTTTCATAGGTATCAACTGAAACAAATAAAGTTCTAAGTAATTTCAATTCTAGGATTCAGTAATAGGATGGTCATACTTAATGGGTTATAGAGATCCATGGAAAAGCACAATACCTTGTGAAGGTGAAAGGACATATCCCCAACCTCAACAGTAACATCGCTAGGAAGTCCTGTTGTGCAGAACCTAGAGGTTCACAAGCAGAAGAACAATCAGACTTCAGAAAAAATTTAAAGCATATAATTCTAGTTCGAGTGAAAAGAGCTGAACGATATCTTTGACGAGGCTTTTGAGGTCACAAAAAACAATGATGTGCACACCACCAAATGGATAATGTCAAATTCAAATCATACACGCATCTTTCCTACAAAGAACTCTAGGGGATAATGTCATACCTATTGCAGAGTCAAGCGTAAACAGATAGAGGTATATTTGGAACATCTTTCTGAACCAAAAAAATAATATACTAGCCAACAAATTAAGATACAAGGCATAAATTCTGTAAATGTATATTATCCACAAATACAAAATCGCTGTGATCCTTCTAAGTGCAGGTACATCGATATAGTTGCAAGCAATCAGACAGGAGATTGATGGATTTGAGATTTAGACCTGCTCCACGAAACAAAGTCCAAATATGCTCCTAGTTAAATAATCCCATGATGGTTACATCTGTCTCCATTATTAGGTACAATAACATCTCACTGCCAACTAATGTGATGTGGATCCATTAGGCCCACCCCATAAACTATTGAAAGAAGCAGTCAACTCTAATTACTAGAATTTCTGTCGATATAACATGTGACTAACTGCACCCACCATGCTTAAATGCATTTAGTATGCGCAATAAGGCAGGGCGTGTAGCCACCAAAATGTATGAACCCATTTTATTGTGCTTGTAAAGAATAACATCACCGCTACCCATGACAAAACACATAGTCCATGAAAACAGCTCTGCGAGCCCAACATTTTGCAGTTGGAAATATCAGCAAGTGACCTATAAGCGAACCACACAAATCAAATCAGAGCGCAGCCAAACTTTGGATCCTGCTGACACTTTGAGGGCCCGGTTGGGCAGGGAGGGTGATCTACTTCCTACTTCCTACAGTAGGAAGTAGGAATGTTTGGGTTGCAGTTCAAATTTTGAACTGAACCTCAGGAATTCGGATCCAAGTGCCCCCGTATCCAAAAAGGACCACTGGCAGAGCTCTTGTACTCTACTACGACAAATTTAAACAACCAATTTGAACAAAAGGATAGTCCTTTACCCTTTACTCGAAAAAAAAAGGATACTCCTTTGATCACAGATTTTTTTTTGGAGAGAAACAGGAGGTGCACGCACCTACTGTGTCCTTACTCCCAGATTTCTTCTGCTTCCATGCATGCTTGGGCGAGCAAGAGAAAGGAAACAAGACAAGCAAAGCCCAGTAATTTTTTACTGTAAAAATCAAATGCGGAGAACTAGAGGCATCTCGGGATGCACAGACACAGTCACACTCACACAGAAGAACACAACAGAAGGCAACAGCCTCACAAGGCCTGAGACCGCCCTCGCAATCTGAAGGTAGCATCAGCCATCAGGTAGTTTCGGAACGCACGGCAAATGAATCCATCCATCGGGAGGAGCCGCGCGGCCGCGCCGCAAGCGCGACGGCCGTGCGGTACGGCGGGCCAAACCGGTTTGACTCGTGGCATTTTCGGACGGCACCGTACGAAATTCGCACCAATTTGAGCAGGAACCCACCCGGAACCCCCCGAATTCGGAGGCATCGGCCGGTAGCAGAAGAAGAAGGGAGGAAACGAGGCTAAGGAGCCAACTCAATTATCCGCCCCGTCCGCGGCCAGCAATTGCCCGCCGCGCACAAGCACAAGGAAACTTGGGGAGGATTGGATGGTAAGGAAAAGCGCTGAAGGGGGAGAATCTCAGGAGCTTACCATGCCTGGCCTTGCCTCTTGAAGGCGTCGGGCTTGGCGCCGAGCTTCATGGACGCCATCCCACCTCCTCCCGGAGCGCCGAGCTGCGTGCCCAGGAGCGAAGCGGAGCGCCACAGACAGGGAAGCTGACGCGCAACCACCGCCAACCCCGGAAGAGCTCAGGCAGTCAGGCCATGGCCGCGCTCTCCGTCCCCGTCTCCCCTCCCAGCCGGCCCAGCCCTCTCTCCGAAACCAAAAGAGCTGCGCGTTGCAGCCCTGCTTTTGGGCAGGGCCAGCAACCTAATCCAACCACCCCGGGAAACCACCAATGCGGGCAGTTAATGCCGGGGTGGTCACACGCGCCGAGCCGAGCAGCGGGGGGTGGAGGTTGGAGGAGGAGGCGCGCCCTGCAGGCTGCAGGCAGGCGGTGGGGGTAGGGATGGGGAGAGTGGAGTAGCAGTGGGCTAGCAGGCGGATCCTTGAAGGAGGCGAGGCTGGGCAGTTTCTATTCTGTCTTCACCCTCGCTCGTCCCCTCTGCTCTTCATGTGGGTCCAGCTCCAGCCAGCCGCGGTGAAGGAAAAGCAAGCGCAGTCCGTCCCAAAAGCTGAGATGCTGAGAGCTATCGATGGTCAGCAGTCTCGGCTCCTTCCTCCTGCCATAAAGCGGCAAAGGGGGACAAGCCATAAAGCGGCAAAGGGAGACAAACGGTGCAAAAGGACGGCGATGATTAGCAATTAGCCATCGAACATGAGTAGTTTGCTGGTTGTTTCAACAGCTAATTAATAACATTTTTTTCACACCAAATCAGCATCAGCAGTAATTTTTTTTCACAACAAACTAGTATCAGCCATCAGCCGCAGCCAGCAGTAATTTTTTAACTATTACGATTGAAAATGAAAAAGAAATATATATATACGAGAGAGAGAATCAGAAAATCCTCTGATATATAAGGGGGTAAAACAAATTTTCTCCACGGGCCACGACGGATGCGTGGGATTTGGGGGTGCAAGGGCGTGCGTGGGACTGTGGGCGCACGCAGCAAGGGTGCAGTAATTGAGGCGGGGCATTAAAAGTTCTGGAAATCTGGGGCCGCGCGCGCAGAGATTCGCTGTAGCCCTCGCCGCCGTCGCAGCTTTCTGTTCACGCTTCGGCAGTGGGGGTCGGGTTTACTGCGTGGTTGCCTGGTTGGTCGCGTGGATTAGCGACCGCGTCGTCTGTGTCCCTCTCCGGCTTTGGCACGTCGCCGTCGGATGCTTAAGAAAAAAAACAGGAGGGTTCCAAAGGTTGCTGGGTGGACAAACAAGCTGGAAAGCGCTTCTTGTCCCGGATTTGCCATTCTGCAGCCGCTGCTCCTTTTTCGCCCCCTGATTCTCCCTCTCTTTCAGAACCTGTATAAAATTAGTATAAATGTTCACTCTTCTTTGGAAAAAAGAGAGTACGAAATTAAAAAAAGAGGGCTAAGTAGGATTAAGCACGTGTTTTCTACTTTCACATATCAATTGAATGACGCTCGACATTACTTTAGGTAGCCACTTTTGTTCTTAAGATAAACATGCACTATAAGTGTTCGCAGGTCGCTAATTTACAAGCAGAGGGAAAATACTTGAAAAATATGCGCATTGTAGTGTGGACAATGCCAGTATTGATAGTTATAAGCCACTAAGCCATTCCGTTTCTGATCGGACAATATCTTTATTTCGAGAATAGATTACACCTGGAATTAATTCTCAGAGCCATGTCCCTTTCTAAAGTCCGGCATATTCCAGGTGAACTACGACGCCGAGCCTCGGGGTCCATTTTCAAAAAGAGCCTATATGTCAAAAACTTTCGCGTAAGGGACTAAACATTTTGTTTGTGTCAGATTATAGGGGGGGCAAATATGTCATTTCCACGGGTATTAACATCAATTGCTTCCAGCATGTTAACTACGTTCGCTTTCTTTAATCTAGACGTTGCTCCACTGTCTACTGTCAAATTGATCGCTACTACTGACTATGCCCATGTGGCTGGTACCGGCCGGGTGCCTAATTTGAGTTTTTTCTCCACAAAGATTCTGCTGAAGCAAAAATGTAAGAACTATATTAAACGTATCGGCAGATCCGACCTGGTCCATCATATTTCATATCGATCACGTACGTAGCCGCGCGATGAGAGGGGACCGTTAAAATTTCTACACGCACATATCTGTAGTGACATGCAAGCATGGAGCTTGCTAGCTGCTGGCCACATTTGACTTTTCACAGAAACACCATTTGGACCCTCGGTAATTATGTAGATCGTGCAAATACTAAGCAGTCACAATGGTGTGAAACTCCTTTTTCCTGAAAAGTTTACTTTTTTATTTTTATTTTTTTAAAGAAAATCTTACTTTCAGGTATGTTTCCATTTCCCAATTGCCCGTAATTCGTAGTGTAGGGAGAAAATGATGAAATAACAGTTTGTTTTAAATTTGGTAAAGTGCATAGGGTGGTGCCCGTAGTTGGTTCTCTTTGTGGGGGGGGGGGGGGGAGGGATGACAACCTACATGTACAGCAAGTTTAGTTGGTGAAAAAGTTTGAATTTGGGGGTACTGTAGCATGTTTTGTTGTTATTTGACAATTAATATTCAATCATTAAATAATTAGCGTCATTAGATTCATCTCGTATGAATCATTTAGACTGTGTAATTAGTTATTTTTTCGACTGCATTTAATGCTCTATGCATGTGTCCGAAAATTCGATGTGATGGATACTGCGCAAACTTTTTTGGAAACTAAACGCTGCCTTACAAGATGACTTCAATCATAGTATTACTACCTCTGTTTCAAACATACTCCATTACTATACGTAAAGAACAAACCTCTAATATATGACCACACACGCTCGTGAGTTCCGTTGTATGCAAAGACCACTTAAACTCTAACAAATAAGGAAACTCCAACTTTTTACACTACTAAGTTATGGTTAGAATTTCACCAAAAATATTATGGTTAGAATTATATGATGAAAAAAAATAATAACTACACTCTTAATTTTAATTTTAATAGGGAGACCAGCTCGGAGCAATAACATTTGAAGTAATTGCACTACCATTTTCTCATTGATAACCGCAAAGAAGAAAAGGCATACTTTTTTTTATCATTGATGCAATAAGTCAAAGGAGGGCAGGAGGCAGGGGAAGAGTGCTTGGAGGAGGAAACAAAAACACTGGAGGGGTGGGAACCTTTGCAAAACACTGATTTTTTTTTTTTGTCTATCGGTCCGCCGTGGGCTATTAACACAAAGTGGACACCACCTCAAGCCTTTCACAATCACTTACGTCGTCACAAACAGAATATTGCTGCGATATTAACATAAACATCAATGTACTTTGACCGGTAACAACTAGCACATGTAAAATCTAACAAAGCTCTAACGTTGCGAAGCCACATTATTACGTATGTGACGAACGTAAATACGCATGGTTAATTAAGTATTGATGGTTAAAGTTGAAACGCATCGATTACACGCTATCTCTTGTCAACGATATTTCTTTTGCGAGCCGATGAAATTGTGTGATGACCTGGTTGCCAAAGAAAAAAGATACAGATGCATGTCCTCGAGATGCCGTTCCAGATCATATTCTACGCACAGGAACCAAAACCTGTAGCTTCCATTGCAGTATCGGCGATGACTCTCCCTCGGCCGCAACATTCCCAAGAACAAATCAAGGCCCTCAGCGCAAGCAAATGTTTGTCCACCACCCCGACATGTTTAGGCGCGCGCGCGCTGGCATCGTACCGCGCAGCACGTCCACATGGAACTGGGACGGGGAAGGGGGAACCGTGCAGCCCTAGCGTACGCCGGCGTACGTGGCCGCCGCCACGCGCTCGCTTGTGCGTGCCGGAGCCGGAGCCCCTTGCCCCTCGCCGGCCGCCGCGCGCGCGCGCATGTGCTCGAGGTCAGCGCTGCGTGGCTTGCTGAGCTCCCCCGCCGCCGTGCACGGGGGCGCTCGAGGAAGTGGCAAGCAGGTCAGCAGCCACCAGCGTTCCCCTTGGAACACCCGAGGCCGAGCACTGGCGCGGTTACTTGCCGTTAGGTCCACGCGGGCGGCGGCTCGCGCGCTCCCATGCGCTCGCGGCGCCGACGGGCACGGCGACGGGTAGTCCTGTCGCGGTCATGGTGAGGACGCAGCGATCTGAAAAAAATTTTGGGAGAGATCACCTGGACGTCCGGAACGTACACATTCTGTTCCAGATAACGCCGGCACGAAACGGGAACTCCACTACCTTTCCACGCCGATCATTTGGTACCAGAAAGAGGAGCCATCACATGCCGGGCAGGCAGTCTCGCAAAGCTACCCGAGACCACAGAGAAAGCGTGCCCCACTGCTGCAACGTCCACCTGAAAGGAGCATGGAAGGTGGATGGGGACGTGTGATCCCCATCCCAGCCTGTATCCGTATGAATCCACCACTTGGCCCCGCATCAACCAAGAACATCAGGTCAATTTTAGGTGGAGGAGATGCAGGGATCCTCGTCGCTGGGCGAACCGCGAACGTTTTCAGCGCCCGGTCCGGCTGTTGGCAGGCAGCATTGCAGCAAAGCAATCCGGAGGCTGTTGGCGCACACTGCGATCCTGCAATTCGTCAGCAATACATTTTGACATTGGTGAAGAGTTTAGCGTGTTCAGGACAGTGGAGGGCCAGGGAATGCCACTGGGTTTTCTGAAATGGTGTTGCAGCCTTGCAGTTGCAGGCTGGTATTGTTGCCGGTGGCCATGGGTTGGAGCTCACATGGCTCTCCCAGTAACATAAACGTGATGCAAGTATACAACCACCGGGACAGCTGCTTTTAACCGAACATCAGTGACAACAGTAAACATGTACAATTGAACACAGGTAGTGTAGCTGGCTCTTCGGCAGCGCTGGTTCGGAACAGCTCCTGAGTAGCATCATGCTTGGGCCATCTGCGAGTGAACACCAAAGAGTCAGAATCTGATGGAGCAGCATACCACAGCAATGGTTTCTTTCTTATTTGTTAGATCAACAGGTCTATCACACTGGAGGAACATCCTTAATTCCGTATTTGTGTAGTTTTACTTTCTTACTTATTTATGTAAAAGTGCATATTTGGCCCAGTTCTTATCATTTTGTTCCTGTTAGTATAGCTGTCCAATATCAATCACATGCTCAAAATAATGTAGGACATTAAAAAAGAGAAGTTCACAAAGGCTAAAGATTGATACTCTGCAAACGCAAAGGGTTTGCTTTCTCCAAAGGGATCAGTGTATTTTATCCTTAAATTTAAACAAGGCTCACAAAACTGCAAACAAGAATTACATGCCATATATATTGAGGATATACATAAAAAAAGCAATAAACTTTCTGACTGAAAAGATTTTCAATATTATTATCTTTTGCAGATGGTTCACAGTATCAGAGAATGGAGACATTGTGCAGTGGAATAGTTGTCCCACAAAACTAGTAGACATAAAAAAACAGTAAAACAAAGCAAGTTCCTTTGACAAATGTAAAAACTGTAGTTTTATGCTTATGTACACATAGGTGAACTGTGATAACTTCCAAATGGAGCAGCAGCACACAAATTTCACAACTAGGATAGCCAATTACAAATGGTGGTTGAAATGGTGGTTGGTCATATTTATCTCATGAGGGGTTTCGGAATTGGACATCTTAACACAAATTTCACATCTTAACTCTGTAGAGCAGACTTCACTTTTTGCTCTACCCCGCACAAAACCTTTTCCCTTTGTTTTCCAAATGTTAGTCTTAACTTGTAAGTACCAAGCATAATTTAGTGCAAGAACAGCAAAAACATAAGTTAGAATGAATATTTTTCACATCTTGTTGCAAGTTCCTTTACTATTTACAACTGCTATTATGGGAATAGATTTATGAGAACTTGATGATTTCAGGATCCTGGTTATTAAAACGACGTTTAAACGTCGTGAAAACGACGTTTTCACGAGAAAACGTTCTTGTGAAATCGACGTTTAAACGTTAAAACGTCCGTTTAAACAATAAAACGTCCATTGTTTCGTTAAAATCTACCCTCTATTCGTTTCGTCGTTTTATCGTTTTAATAACCTTGTTCAGGATTTTCTTTTTAAGTAACCAGAAGTAATTAATCAGTTGCAGAACGGGTTATGAAACCTGGTTCTACATGTGAAAGGACAATAGGACATATAACAATGGGATCTGTGGACTAGAACTATTACCAATTTTGCAGTGTTTCTGTTCTTCAATGTCAAAAATGCTGCTTCAGCAAAGGCTTGTGCAGCTTGGGCGTCTGCTTCTGCAGCCTCTGCTTCTCTCGCTGCTGCTTCAGCTTCTGCCATGATAGCCTCTGCTTCAGCAACTGCACGAGCAGCAGCCGCTGAAGCTTCCTCAGCAGTCATGGTTGCCATACATGCCAATTCAGCATCAACTTGCGATCTCGTAAGGGTTTTACTATCATTGCTCCCTATTTTGATGGGATCTCTTTGCACTTCTTCCAACAGAAGCATTTTGGGGCTTCGGCCCTCTGAATTAGGCGAGCTCGGTGCTATCCTGTACTTCCGATTCACCTGTAATAATCCCAAGGTTGACATTCTGGAATGCTCTAGATTCTTAGCATGGGTAGTAACTATTGCCTAGATAGCCTGTTTTCATGGTGTAACAAATAGCCCATTCTGATTAGCTCGAAGCAGGAACATTGCATTCAAAGTTGCGTCATGAACACAAAAGAAACATGGCATTTTGCAAAGTACAAGAAAAATTAGCAAGCATGCAGTTTGACAAGGATTTGACATAAAATTGAACATAAATAGTATGCAAAATTGTTTTTGAAACTCACAGATCACAGACATTGACGGTGTATGCCTGAACAACTGCACGCATCTTTTAGTAAATATGGCATGTAAATGCAAACACGTACTCCCTCCGTCCCATAATATCTGCATTTCTAGAAAGAGGCAAGGAAACCAATGACGAGTAGCAATTTACTAAAATACCCCTATGACTGTCATCCAATACAGTTTGGCTGTGTTTGGTTAGGGGTGAAAAAGTTTTGATGGAAACTTTTTTGCAACTTTGACCACTAATTAGAGGTATTAAATTAAGTCTAATTACAAAAGCACCTCCACAACCATGGTACTGTAGCAATATTGTACCTAATGAGGCCTTTGACCGTATGGTTTGACGATGATTAGAGCATGGTCACTGTAACATTACTGTATCTAATCATGTATTAATTAGGCTCATTAGATTCGGCTCGCAAAGTTGCATCCATCTCTAAAAAGGTTTTGCAAATAGACTACATTTAGTACTCCATGCATACAAGATTCCATTTTCACGAAATTTTTACTGTTACAACCAAACACGGCCTTTGTTTTTTTCACAGCAATCATCCAGTACAGTTGAGGCAGTACTGGAACCATCTAGAAACGGAGGGAACAGAGCGTCCGTTTTCACATTTAATAAAAACGAGTGGCCAGGAAGCGTGAGAGTGTTATGCTATTGTGCCTTTGTCAGATTTTGTGTCAGGCTATGCACCTATACATCCAGCTATAGCGACCATCATTTTGGGAAAAAATTTGAATCCTAAACGTGCACATATTCCGGGACGGAGGGAGTATTCCCTGTCATGGATATCTTGGGAAACCTTCACATATACTGTTTTCACAAATATGGCATGTCAACTATTCCAATAGCATGAAAAATAGGATTATGAAGACTTCGCACAAAGGGTATATGTAATTACACCACATAATTAACTGAATGGCCTTCACTTGGTATCACATAGTAGTTTCACCTATGGACTATGGAATTAGTTTTTTTCCCCTTTCCTGAAAGACATACCTTTATCAATTTGCCACTGGTGGCCAAGTCCTTCAGTTTTGCAGATAGTAAGTGATCAAAATCACTAGGCGGCCAATATTGCTCCTACACAAAACCAGGGTAAACATATAAGAAACTGATTCTACATGTGGCACATAATAGCAAGCATGGCTCATTTTAAGAAAAACTTGCAAAAAAATCAAGTGTAAACATGATAATTACAAATGACACCAGAACACGGGAAGAAGATACAACGCAACAGCTTGCCTCTCACAAAGCAGTAAGAGGGTGAGCACAAAATTGGTTGCAGTTCTTGCACAAAAAGACACAGGAAACCTTATGTAAACAGATTTTCCTAACTATTGGGTCTACTAATTTCTTTTGGTACAGTACAGTCAGGTTAGGTGTAGTGCGGTTTTAGTTTCTGGTAATCTGGTACGGAACTGTGTTTGCAATTTTGCTTATATTTTCAGGCGTAATGAACTTCAAACAAATATGAATCGTACGGTACCATCACCTAATCAGGTAGCCTGCCAATTTGAGAAAAGTTGTGGCAAATGGGTAGATCTGCCTAATCTGATTTGTGTAACTATATCAAAGATAAACGTTGAATCTAAGAAGACTTGTACCATGGAAAGCGTCCACCAGGGCCACACTAGTTATGTGAGAAGCAAAAATAAAGGCTAATAATAAAAGTATATAATTGTGGATGAAGAAGCACGAGGCAACAGTGCTAGACATAATCCTTACAGAAGACACAACATTAGGAATGCTCATTTGTAAGCATAACATTGAACATATAGATCTAGTACTGGAAAGAAACAAAAGAAGGACACCCGTACCTCTATGTAATTAGCAATAGTAGTTATGTGAGACCCTGTAGGCTCATTTAAGCTCTTTATAGCCTCCATTATAATATTATCCAGTCTGCAGGAAAGCTAATAACTAAGATGGAGCATCCAAAGTATCTAGTTTTTCTACTGACAGCAGAAGCGAAAAAGAGATAAATGCTAGATTTGTGCGTTATGGTTATACATATACCTCGAGTGAGATTTCTTTGGATTCGATGCATTCTGTGCTTCACTAGGCAATGATGCTAAAGGCTTGTCATCAACAATCTCATCATCAATATCAGAAGTAACTGTGATGATTGCTGTGGTGTGTTCATTATTCTTGGGAGTCGTTCGTGTTTTCTTCACTGCAGTCTTTCCCTTGTCACGAGAACTCGATGTACCGACAATTACATTCATGTTGCGCCATTTGTCCTAAGCAGTAATTAGTACAATTGAAGGATGCAAACTGAGACTGAAGACAACATGTGGAAATTTATAAATAACTCATAATTTCAACAAATAAAGAATTTGGAATGCTGTTCATTAAAACAAGCTTAGGTAAGAAGAATACAGCGAAAAATTCGAACCTTGAGGTCAACATTTGAGCGGTAGCACAAGGTGGAACTAAATTCTGGGTCTTTCAATATTGTGCGCCATTTTCCAACTCCATGCCTCGCTATTCCAGCTCTAAGGGCAGCTTCTTCCTCAGATGTCCACCTCTGTTTTGGAACCCCCATGCTTAGTCCTAATCTCCTCTGGCCAGTACAATGCCAACACGACTGTGCACCTTCTGAGATGAATTCATTCCATTAGGACAGTGTAAATGCTGGTAAAATAAACCTACAAGGAGTCTGACCAGTGCTGAACTACATTTGGTCAATGCCCATGGAAAGCATTGGGTATTCTGAAAATGTCTATTGCAAGAATATTTTGACAAAAATCCAACATAAGCAAGAAACACTACACTGAAATGATTGATTCTTTCTATATGCACAACATCAAGCCATTCTTGCAGAAGCAAAACCAGGTTCATACTACAGCTTGAGTATACCAAATAATAGGGGGAAACTATGAGGTAACATGCAAATTTGTACAAACCTAGAAGTTAATGAAGAAAGCATTTGCCATACTGTAACTCAGAGGCTCCATCATATCCATTATAGTAATACATACTACCTGCTAGTCGAAATGGTACTAAGCTCAAGAATGTTCTATGCAATTTGACCAGTCAAGGCTGCATAGGCCTTCCAAGGTAACTTCAGATTTTTTTTTTCCTCAGAAATAATTTGACCTAAAACAAGAAAGAGTGGCGAGTATTGGATCTAACTGTCTTCCTGAAAGCTCTGTGCATTTATACTTGATAAATGAGAAATCCATTGCTATGTCAAAAACATCATCATAACCATCTAAAATATTCAGAGGAATATTAGTGCAAAGCATAAATTCTTTGTTGGTGTTGAGTGTTGACAAAGTGCCGAGTAAACAGGGGAAATTTAGCATAATTCGCAAAGAGAGAGAGAAGTATAACATAAACAGTAAAGGAAATAACACACAAGCACATTTCATAAAGCATGAACTTGCTTAGCAATGCCTTCTTTTTTGCCCTGAAGCTCTCCATTACACCGCTGTTAAAAAAAATCCTATTATCTACAAAATATGCATGGAAATAAATTTGTTCCAAGTAGCTCAAGCTTTTGTTAGGTAGCGTCTGTAACAAAATCAATAGCCTATCGAAGCACAAGATGATGAACATCTAACCTATTCTGCTCATACATCATCAAAAACTGGAAATATGGTTCAGGCATCCAAATGGCTTGTTTGAGTAAGATCACACACTGGGCCACACAAACGCCAACGTGACTGGTCCTGCCAAGTAGACCACTAGACCAGTACCACTAAACCATGTTTAATCCATGTCCTAGACTTTCGATCAAATTAATACATGAAGCAGGGATGCTGAAACAAAAAAAGGAGAAATGGTGGACAGTGGACACTGACACTTGATACCTATGGAGCCATAGAGGCACTGCAACGCTTTCCCGAGAAAACAGGATACTGTTTCAGAGCAAAGAACTTAAAATAATTTGGCACTTTTTTTATTTAGAAACAACAGATTTCAGCACTTAATCTAGCATAAAAAAAGAGGGAGAACGAGAATTGCGACACTGTAATGGCACAACTTATATATCAGTGACTAATAAACATCAAGCAGAGGAACCATCTTTGGAGCCCGTTTGGAAAGGCTTTTACCGGCTTCGGCTTCACCTGTTTTGCGCAAATCGAGATACTGCAGCATGAAGATGTTTTGTAAGCCGAGGTAAAAATGAACTATAAGCCAGGTGAAGCCACTCTCTTTGACTCCACCAGCTTTGGCTTCACCGGTCAAGCTATTTTGAGAGATGCCCTCCCAAACGACCCCTTAAACACAGTGCACTGTGTGCCAGACCACAGTGGAATTTTCAAACAAAAGCCATTCGAAATGGTTTGCTTTTCCATTTTCATCCAAAACAATTCCGTATAATAAGACACATAAAAGCTGCATATCAAACTTAGCCCCGCACAGCCGCACAGGACAGAGGCTACTCTCAGATCCAGGGCGGGACTTGGCGTGGAGCAGGGGCGGACCCAGCATACGACATGGGTGGAAACGAAATCAAAGTTAGTAGGTAATATATTGTAACTGGATTCAGATCCGAATACAAATAGTTTTGTTAGGGTTTGAGGTGCTGCGTATCGCATAGCAGAAGGAAAGAGAGGGGGCGGGCATACCTGGAGGATGCTCGTCGTTGGCAAAGGGCTGGGCGACGACGTGACAAATGGCGCCGCCGCTCGCCCAATCGTCACCGCCAGGGAAGAAAGAGCAAGGAGGAGAGAGAGTCCGAGAGAAGGGAAAGGTTTAGGAAGCAGAGGGAGGAGTGAACCTTTGGCAGCCGAGCTCGAGGCTCGAGCGAGCCTACCACCTGAAGCTCGAACGTCCCGAGCCGAGGTCGATCTCAGCCTGAACTGTTTTAACTTTTCGAAGAGCACGACGACTCTAGGCGGCAGCAGGCCAGCAGCATCCATGATAGATGAGGGGGACCTACATATAAGACTAGTCTCAATAAAAATCTCCTGAATAATTTTATAGCATTAAAATTTATGCTATCTCATCAATTTTGCTGACACGATCAGAAAAGAGGAAAAAGTTTTATGGGATGAGTGAGGAGTTTCAAACTAGGAAACTCAGCCGATACAGTAATCTCATTCTCAGTCTTGATAACTGTACCATAAACTATGCACTGAAACTAGCCTAACAATATCAATATAAGTGAGTACTAAAAGGCCACCATGCTTACCGATAGGATTGAGAAATTACCACGTCAATAATCTAAAAGAGAAGTACTCACGACATCAAATTTTATGAAAATCAAACGGTATAAACTAACTTACAGAGTTCATATCAAATATGATAATAACTAAAAGTCAATTAAAGAGTGCTTGCCGAATATGATTACTAACTAGCTAAATTCAAAATTTAAGAAACAGAGAAAATCAGAGTTTAACCAAAGAGTCTAATATGATTCAGAATAAAAAAATAAAATAAAAGTTAGCATTTCATATAGAGTACATGTTAAATATAATTAGTAAATAGCAAAACTAAAAATTAATTTTTTAAAAAATATTTGTTTGACTGAAGAGTCCATATTGAATACTACGAATGCACACATAAATTTAGAATTAAAATTAAAAATATTAGTAGGAGATTCATGAGGTGAAGCAAATTAGAAAGGAAAATATTGTATATGTTAAATACAACTAATGAAATAATAAAATTTGAAGTTAAAATAAATTAGAAATTTACTAAATATTTCATGTCAAATATAATTTATAAATAGTTAAACCTAGAATTAAAATGTGCAATTAATTTGTATTTGATTTCTAAAAAATAACTAAATAAAAGTATGTGACTTACATTAATTTACTCTATATGGACTGTTCACATATGTCCATATAGAGTAATTTATTTAAGTTACATTCAAAAGTATGAGTTGAATCAACAAGCTAATAGAAAAATATTTATAGCATTATTTTTTATAATTATCTAATGGTTCATGTAATAAAAATGTTCATTCAATATGATTAGTGTATATGTTAACTTGAAAATAAAATAATAAAATTTATACTATTCTACATGAATTTGGAGGAAATTAAGAAATAAATATTCCAAATAGATAAATTATAAAATTTAAATTAATGATATTTTTGTTTCCATTCATATTCGGAAGCAAATTACTTAAGTAAAGAGCACATGTACTTAAATTTTCCATGCTATTGCTACCATTGGAACTACTTTCTTTGCTGCTTTTATAACCAGTCAATCATTGCCTTGATAATGTATGTGTACTACTTGCTTCAGCAATTGTCTGGTATTGTAGAGTATATCAACTGCTTCATAGTAATTGCGACCTTCTAACTACGGTTTGGAAAGGTTAGAAAGATGCATGCTTCTCTTCCTAATAAAGCTACAAATAAATAAATAGTAAATGTTATAGATCAATCGTCATTGGTCGCTAGCTAAGTAGTGGCATGACTGTAGCATTCGTCGAGCCTTGATAGGCCCTTCTGTAACGAACATGGCACCATTTATGCCATTTCGAGTGATTTTGGTGATCGAATGATAACACAATCAATGAGACTAATGGTATTGTTAAGTGAACATTTCTAGATCCCAGGGATGAAGTAAAAAAGCCATGCAGAACAAAACACGAAGAAAGAACTCAAAGAAACGTTGAATTGGACGAGTTCTACTGAAATCAGTAGCACCGGAAGAATATAGCATCGGTGCATCCGATGGTTGTCGGATGATGCGATGGCCTGGCTATTGGCACAAGTCTGTGCGCCTCTGGAGATCATGTGAAGATCAAATGAAGCACCAGTTGAACCGACAACTTCAAGATAGGCATCGGTGCATTCAACATACCATGTTCCAGAGACGATGTCAAGCGCGCAGGAGCCAAGTCTTCAGCACCGGTTGAACCGGCGAGGCATCGGAGTATAGCATCGGTGCATTGACGTCAGCAGAAGAGGGAGGCCCAACGGCTAATCCAGTTGCTGTGTGTGACCGGATGAACCGACGCCATCCCTGGCAGAAGCATCGGTTCATCCGATGGTACACAGATTTCTGCTGACCATTGGAGCAACGACTCCACGACTTGGAGGCCTATATATATGGCATCCCCCGGCCATTTGAAGTTTGCTGGAGTTGCTAGAAGTCACACACACACCCAAGATCATCTCCAAGCCATACAAGAGTCCATTGATCATATCCTTAGCCTTTAGCACTGGCCTTGTAAAGTGTGGGTGCTAAATTAGCACTTAGTGAGTGAGATTGCAAGGCCTTAAGCCTTTGTGCTGTGGTTCCTTAGTGAAGCAAAAGAAGATCTTGGTGCGCCGGCCCCTCGGAGCTGTGAATCTCGCCGGCAACGTCATTAACCCTCCGACTTGGTGTGGAGCGGCGACGACACTTTGTGCGGGGGACGTGGAGACCCCCATCCTTTGTGGAGAAGCTCTGTCGGTACCCCAGGACTGGGGTACCCCTTCTTGCTGTATCTAGGCAAGGGCCTTATAGTTATCCATGACTACGACCAAACAGCCGGACCCCTGTGGTCCGGAGTCCTGATCTCTCGGCAACGGTTCCGGACCTGCCTCACGACTGGGAAATATCCGGAACGACGCGTGTCCCGGAAGAGGCGGGTAGCCCGAACAGCCGGGGCTCCGGACCTCCCGAGGGGTCCGGACCCCCGCGGAAGTCCCGGACCCTTCATGAGGTCCCGGACCCCCAGTATGGTAACCGGACCCCTCGCTAAGGGAAGAAGTCGACGCCGTGCTGGGGGGTGGTCCGGAGCCGACACGTGTCTACAAGCACGGACACATGTACAAGGTCGCTTGGTCTCCATACTAAGCCTCACCCACCACTTCATTCATTACGACAGGGGAACGTCCGCATTGATGTAGTAGAAGCCGAGGCGATACTTTGACCAGGGGACACTATTGATCGCGTATTACCAAGATAGTGGAGCTGCTAGCGCCGCCCACGCCGCGCCTGCCAAGTCTGCCATAACAGATGAACACGACGGCTCGGCTTCACCCATTATGACGCCTACATAATAGCCTCCACAGGCTACGCCGCAAGCTACGCTCCCCCAACGGACACCTTGGTGACGGGACAAGAGAAGACCACTGTAGCGCTAGCAGGGCATGGGAGCGTATCGGAGGAAAGATTCGTAACCACTGTACCCATCTAAATACTCTGCGTAGTATACTGCGCAGTCACGTTGGGCCCACTTGTCGGGGCCCCAACGTCCTATGTAACCGCCCCCTAGGTCTATAAAAGGAGGCGCCCGCTAGAAGAAAAGGCAAGCTGGTAAGAGCTAAGGCCCGGCAGAGGATAGACTCATACACAACAGAGATCAAAACTTCTCCTAGTGGACGTAGGGTATTACGCTCCGGCGGCCCGAACCACTCTAGATCGTGTGTTCTTGTGTGCTTATCTCAGAGCTAGATCAGCCCAATCGCCTAGTACCTCCCCGAGCACTCCCTCTCTGGGAATAGGCGGGTGCGTTCCGCCACCCGGCTGTGGGTACCCTAGAAATCCCACGACATTTGGCGTCGTCCGTGGGGAGGATCAGGCGCTGGCTGGATCTTCAGGCTTCTGGGGCCGTGTTCATCCTCTACAACGACGAACGAGAAGATGAAGAGAGGCATGGTGGCACCTACGCCGCATGTTACTACGCTGTGGTACCAGCGCCCTCGGTGCGACGGTGCACGGCAGCAGCCCTGCTGTGCGTCGCCACTGCGACGCCTCAGAGCCGGCACGGTGGTGCGCGGGGGCGACGCCTGTGCGTGCCGCCCCGCGCCATCCCAGTGTCGGCTCAAGGTTTTCTCTCAAGCAACGGCCATGCTTCCTCTTCGGCGGCATGACGTCGGCTCGAGGCTTTCTCTCGACATGGAGCCTGGAGCCGACGGCCATCCCGGAGGAAGTTGGCTGTGTCGTCATGCCGTCGCCAGCACCGGAGATCCGCCTCAGCGTAGCTTGGTGCTGCTGCAGACAAGGCCCCGCCGCCAGGCGCGGGGGCCCCTGGCGCTAGCACCAAGGACAAGCCGGCGAACGACCGCACCTCTCCGCGCTTCGCACCGGTCCTTCTGCTGCGCAAGGGCGTCTGACTTCCATCGGCAGACGACGGCGGCGGTAGGGGGCCTCTCCCTCTCCCATTCAAAGCCAAAGAATTTGTCTCATGCTACCTAAGCATATGACAGCTCTTAGGCAAGGAGTGGCCCCCCGGGCTCCCAAGGTGATGCTGGATGATGCAGTTCAGGCACATCTAGAACGCCTTCGCCTCCGACGACTATGAAGAATTTAGGAGTGGCCGCGCCACTTCCAACCGGAGAAGAACACGCTGTATAGCATGCAGCCGTAGGTTGCTCCTAAGGGAAAGAAAATTCCACCTTTGTAATAGCGTGGCGCCTATGTGTGAGTCCAGAGCGGTCAAGGTCCGACCTTGTAAACCCGACCTCTGGCCCTATCGCACAAACAGGCAAGCTACGGTCCGGAGCGGTAGAGGTCCGACCTCGTAATCCCGACCTCTGATGTATACCGTGATAACCACAATAATAAAGGAGATTTTCTTTCTTAGTTTTATCTAGGCACCACCATCTATTGCATTTATTCGCCTTGGTTTAGCTATTCTTTCCACTAAAACGGAATCTTCCTATTATTGCTAACAATTCAAGATAAGTTGCTGGCTTGTGGCCAGGTGGGGACACCCCTTCAAGCTGGAAGGCAGCTCGGACCCCTAAGGACCTGGTCCGGAGAAGTAGTACCCGTATCCTGGGGTAGAGAAGCTCCGCGTAGCTTAGCCTGGTAATGTACCCTAAGTTTACGTACTTCACTACCCTGTTACAAGTACTCTAGTATCCGAAAACTGCTGTCTTTAAAGGTCCCGAGCTCCCTTCTAGTATAGGGCTTGGTTTCTCGCACCTTACTACTCAGATCCGATGGTATATTTCATCGGATCGTCAGCAACGACTCAAGTCCACTCCGGTGGCCCGCTCCGGCGGAGACCGCTCGCCACGGTCGCCCCAAGTCCACTCCGGTGGCCCGCTCCGGCGGAGACCGCTCGCCACGGTCGCTCCAAGTCCACTCCGGTGGCCCGCTCCGGCGGAGACCGCTCGCCACGGTCGCCCCAAGTCCACTCCGGTGGCCCGCTCCGGCGGAGACCGCTCGCCACGGTCGCCCCAAGTCCACTCCGGTGGCCCGCTCCGGCGGAGACCGCTCGCCACGGTCGCCTAGAGCCAGGTCCGGGAAGTGGAGCTTGCTCCCTGAGCGATCCGAGGTCAGTGTAGCCGCTTAGCTTGGTTCCGCACCCTAAGCCTACACCTTCGTCGCCCTGTGGAGAGCACTCTAGAGCCTGAACCTGGCAACCGGTGTACCGGCCTCAGGGGTCCGGAGCACCGGCCTCAGGGGTCCGGAGCACCCGCTCTTTGTATAAGCACACCAACGTAATCAAGTTGCGTAGAAACACATCACGATAGTGGCCCCACCTGCGGGTTCGTACCTCTCCCGAGGTGGGCCCGGGGGCCACTGTCGGTACCCCAGGACTGGGGTACCCCTTCTTGCTGTATCTAGGCAAGGGCCTTGTAGTTATCCATGACTACGACCAAACAGCCGGACCCCTGTGGTCCGGAGTCCTGATCTCTCGGCAACGGTTCCGGACCTGCCTCACGACTGGGAAAGATCCGGAATGACGCGTGTCCCGGAAGAGGCGGGCAGCCCGAATAGCCGGGGCTCCGGACCTCCCGAGGGGTCCGGACCCCCGCGGAAGTCCCGGACCCTTCATGGGGTCCCGGACCCCCAGTATGGTAACCGGACCCCTCGCTAAGGGAAGAAGTCGACGCCGTGCTGGGGGGTGGTCCGGAGCCGACACGTGTCTACAAGCACGGACACATGTACAAGGTCGCTTGGTCTCCATACTAAGCCTCACCCACCACTGCATTCATTACGACAGGGGAACGTCCGCCTTGATGTAGCAGAAGCCGAGGCAATACTTTGACCAGGGGACACTATTGATCGCGTATTACCAAGATAGTGGAGCTGCTGGCGCCGCCCACGCCGCGCCTGCCAAGTCTGCCATAACAGATGAACACGACGGCTCGGCTTCACCCATTATGACGCCTACATAATAGCCTCCACAGGCTACGCCGCAAGCTACGCTCCCCCAACGGATACCTTGGTGACGGGACAAGAGAAGACCACTGTAGCGCTAGCAGGGCGTGGGAGCGTATCGGAGGAAAGATTCGTAACCACTGTACCCATCTAAATACTCTGCGTAGTATACTGCGCAGTCACGTTGGGCCCACTTGTCGGGGCCCCAACGTCCTATGTAACCGCCCCCTTGGTCTATAAAAGGAGGCGCCCGCTAGAAGGAAAGGCAAGCTGGTAAGAGCCAAGGCCCGGCAGAGGATAGACTCATACACAACAGAGATCAAAACTTCTCCTAGTGGACGTAGGGTATTACGCTCCGGCGACCCGAACCACTCTAGATCGTGTGTTCTTGTGTGCTTATCTCAGAGCTAGATCAGCCCAATCGCCTAGTACCTCCCCGAGCACTCCCTCTCTGGGAATAGGCGGGTGCGTTCCGCCACCCGGCTGTGGGTACCCTAGAAATCCCACGACAAACTCCTTAGTGGAACCCGGGGTCAAGGTGACCGTGATTGTGTTCACGGAAGAGACTTGGTGGCCGAGTAGCAATACTCTTAGTGAGTGCTACAACAACATGGATGTAGATGTGCCTTTGTGGCTAACCGAACCACGGGATAAACACCCGCGTCAAGAGTTTGCTATCTCCTATCCCGCTCATTAAGCTTCCGCATTTCATACTAGCAATTTGTATGCCTTTACTTTCATAATGTAGTTTCTTGATAGGAAAGGCTATAGGTTGCTAAACTCTTTTGGAATAAAGGGTTTCACACTAGAACAATCATAGTGGCACATCTAGATAGCTTGTTTTAGTTTAAGTTTTGTGCAAACTAGTTGGATCCATATGTCTAAGTTTTTTAGAGTGACTAATTCACTCCCTCCCCCTCTAAGGCTAGAGCACCCGATCCTTTCACCTTCATCGAATTATCATCTTAAACACCAATACCATTGCCAATACCATAAGTGATCCTAACGATTGTTAGGGTGTATTTTAATAGGGCTACTCTAACATATTTTGGTGAATTCTACAAAATAGGTAAAAAAATAAAACTGCTTCACACAAAAATCCCCACATGAGCTAGAACAATTTACAATAGAGAGGAGCTAAAAAAGTGGCTTCACTGATTTCTCCTCTCTCCTTAAGCTTTGAAATGTTGTTAGAATTACCATAGTATCATTAAGAAGCTAATGTGCTAATTTTTTTAAAATAATTTCATTTCGAAAAATTGGTTTTACCATTGAAGCAAAAAAAACTAAAATCATTTTAGAAGGATTTGAAACATAACCAAATAGGTCATTCGGAAAGTGTGCCAACAACCATGAAATATTGTTGGAATGGTCATAGAGAAGCTCAATTTAATAATAATATATTAATGCTGAACAACTATGATCAAAATAAAGGAGAGAGAAGAGTTAAAATGTGTCAGATTCTGGGAGAGCGATGATGACCACAGAGGGTGGTGAGCGTTGAGTAGAAGATTGCACATTGCCAACTGAAAAGAATGCGGTAGTCGTACGCAGGGAGCTTTGGAATTAAGCGTTGAGAATAAAGAAAAGAAACTTTTACCAGTATACATCACCATTCAAAATTCTTTTAAGAAAATTATACAAAAAATTTCAAATGTAATATAATCATAAGGCGTGAAAAATATAAAAATATATATTTATACATAAGATATTATGTTTTCTCCGAAATTCATGTTCCAAAAAATATTTCACAAAATATGAAGCATAGATCACCCTTGGTTTGAGCCATTTAAAAAAATAATGATAATGACACTATCTGGAAAATACAAATATATGCAAAAGACTAGCTACCCGCCCTATTTTAGGGTCCACCTTGCTAGTTTAGGGTATTAGCTAAGATTGCACTTTTTATGGCACAACTTTTTTTAAAAGGATATTTCTCATCCTTTATTCAGCGGACAAAAGGATCAGCACAATTGTGATCCACCAGAGTACATATACACAGCTTGGGAGGGGATCAAACCATATGACAGGTTGATCTTGGACCCAATTTAGACCTGAATGAACCAGTTCATGTGTGAATAACGATTATAAGAACGAGAAATATAGATGTAAGGATCACCGGGGTGTCCGACACTAGAGGGGGAGGGGGTGAATAGGGTCGCTAATCGCTTTTTAACCTAGGGCTCAATCTAATTGCATAAGATAAACCTAACACGTCCTACACATGCTAGTTATGACTAAAGTTTATCTATGCTACCCTCTACTTACCCCAAAAGACTTGCAACCTATAGCCAATCCTAATCAAACTAACTAGGAAAGTAAAGTTAAGCAAGAAAGAGTAAATGCGGAAACGTAATGCGGTAAGTAAAGTGGTAAGGGAGAGGATATGCAAACTCCTTTGAAGACACCAAGACACACGATTTAACGTGGTTCGGTTAGGACACCAAAGTCCCTCCCTACGTCCACGGCCACTTGTCCAACACGATCAAGTGGGATGCCGAGTCTCTTCGCTTGATCACCGTCTTGCCACGCCTCCAAGGCTCCCGACAAGCAAAGGCTAAGTGACGCCAAGTCACAAAGACGAGGTCACCGCCACCGTCTATCTCGAAGCGTCACCACGGCACCGTCTTCACTATCTTGGAGCTTTAATACCAAGTAGGGGCCTCTTTCCCCGCACAAAGTGTCGTTGCCACTCCACACCAAGTCGGAGGGTCACACGACGATTACACAAGGTGCTTGCCGCAGCAAGGCTTTCTCTCAAGCTAGTTCTCTCAAGAACTAAGCCTAAACAAGTACTAAGCACTCTCACAAGTGTGCTTAAGCCTATATGATGTACAATGAAGCTCTATGGTGGTTGGAGATGATCTTTAGCTCTTGTATACTTCCTTGAACTCCAGCACTCTCAAATGACCCGGCCTTGGGGGTATATATAGGCAGCACAAGCAAATATAGTCGTTGGAGAAAAGCTGCCAGAAATGTGCTTAACGCCGGTTAATCCGACGTACCCCAAAAGCCATCATCGGTTTAACCGGTGTATGTAAACTGCCACTTGAAAAACTATCCGTTAGCAATTAACCGGTGTATCGCCGGTTTAACCGATGCAATCAACCGGTGTATGTAAAATTAGCGTCGGTTTAACCGGTGATTGTAACTTCTTCACGTTCCTCCAAAAACCACCTCTCTGGACAACTGAACCGATGCAATTGACCGATGCATCGTCGGTTCAACCGGTGTAGGTATTTTCCTCGGTCTTCTTCTGCCAATGCACCGACGTATATAACTTCCGTAGCGTCGGTTCATCCGGTGTAAAACCCTAGCCCGCAGACCTTCTCTGTAATTGCACTGGTGAGTTCATTTTGCCCTACGTAGGGGCGGCCCTTCGGGCCTAGCTACGCCTATCTTCTCTTTGTCATCACTTGAACCTAAAAGCCTGAGAATGGTCATCTTAACAATCTCATTAGTCCAAGTGTTGTGTGTGTCATCAATCGCTAAAACATTATATTAAAATATGGCATGAGAGGTCATTTTTGCTACAATAGATAATACTCACAGGAACAAAATACAAAGACAGTAAGAACTTGAAGATGACTCCCCAACGCTTGATCGAACTTGTTGGACTGGAGGAGTAGATACTCGTAGGAACAAAGTACAAAGACAGTAAGAACTTGAAGATGACTCCCCCGCGCTTGATCGAACTTGTTGGACTGGAGGAGCAGAAACTAGGTTCATCGAGCCAGTCTCTCTCTCTGTTTTTTTTTGAACTTAACGAACCAGTCTCAATAGTGACTCGGGAGATCCCTATATCTTTTACCACTCTCATCACTGCCAAACATACCTCCCTTCCAGCCGAGAGGGCGTTGTACACAGCCTGCCGAAGCCAAAAAAAAAATGTCGCATTTTATGTAATAGTCAAAGAAGGTCCAAATAAGCAGTATTAGTAATACAGATTCAAACTTCATGCATGATCAAAATACTGTTCAGGTATATCATTGTTGGTTGATGTGAAAGCTCTCTTTAGAAATGAAGGCTGAGAGCTGTTGTTTGAAGAATTCAAAATAATTTATGATGCAAAAAAAAAAAGAATACAATACTAAGAGAGTAACAAAAATGGAGCCGAAAAGATTTGATAAGAACTTTAATCTCTTGATATCATCATTTTTATGTTGATGCTATTATTTTAGGCAATGTATCAGGCGTAAACCAACATCACCGTGCAAACTTATAATCTGGTCATAGGATCAACATAACGGGTGCGCAGAGGAGTAAGAGGGAGGATTTGCAAAAGTATAATTAGGGACGAGTGGTTAAGTATAAAATTACACAATGCCCCATGTCCTTGGATGTTGATCCTATAGCCCAAATTAGAAGTTTACAAGAAAAAATTGGTTTACACCTGCTACGTTGCCACTATTTTATTATCATCCTTTTAATGAGGTGTTCTCTCGGTACTCATAAAGGAAGTCATTTTGGGCAGCGATACGATTTCCAAAGTTTGACTTAAATCTTGTCCTAGAAGACTTCCTTTTACGAGTACAGAGGGAGTATCTTTAGATTTAATCAAGAGACTCCTCTACACCTCTACATTTGATGTTTATAGGATGCCTGTCTAACGGAGATCTCTGACTAATTTCGTTTACCATCCAGTAATCAAAGATCGAGACATTGGTTGTCCATGTGCGGAGAGTTGATGATTGAGTTCAGTGCCTGCAATGATCTTGGAAATTGGAAGTTTGGCTGCTGGTCACAACTCTTAGTCTCACAAAAGGGTCCGGAGAGTAAAAAAACTTTAGCAAATTACAAGCGTCGAGTCTGTTTATTATCTTCCAACAATACTTCATCCAGCCTCAGCTGCTGCGCCGTGGGCCATTTAATGTGTACGTGAAGATTCAGAGGACGATGGCGGTCGGTCAAGTAATCTCTAAAACACGATGCCGGTGTCATTCACCCGGCCTCTCGTCGCGCCACGTCACTCGAAAAAAATGGCCGTCCGATCGGGCCATCGAACGGCCACCAAGCGCCGCCGCGTGCCGGCCGCCGCCGCACGCTCCGCCGCCGGGCCGCCGCCGCCCCACGTGCCGCCCGACCTCCGTGCGGCGCGAGGCCCGGTCCTCGCGCAGGAGTCCCGCCGCCGCCTTCTGCTCGCCGCCGCGCCCCACCGCCGCCGACCTCGCGCTCCGCCAGCCGTCCTCGGCTCCGCCGCTTGGAGGGCGCAGGTGCTTGGGGAGCGCCCCCACGCAATGCCCGCGCAACGCCGCCCGTGCCGGCCTTCGCACCCGGGACAGCGCTCCGCCGCCGCCATGGCCACCTGCGCGGGGATCCGAGGGAGCAGGGGAGGGCTTTGCCGCCCATGGTCGCCGGGAGGAGGAGGCGCGTGCGGGGCCCCCGTTCTGCCGCGAGACCAGCTCCTCCTCCGTCTCCGAGGCGCGCCGCCGCCCTGGGTCCGCCGCAGCCGCGCGAGGCCGCGCCGGGACGCCGCCGGGGAGGGAGGCCGCCGCTGGATCCGCCATGGGAGAAGGAGAGCGAGAAAGGGAGGGGGGAGAGAGAGAGTCGTGCACAGCCGGAGCTGCGGCAGTGCGGGCGGCGGAGGTGGCGAGGAGGTTGCGGACGGAGGGAGGATGGCTGAGAGAGAGAGAGTGCGAGAGTGGGAGGGCGCCGGGGGTAAAAAAAAGCCCGTGTGGACCCCATGATAGCTCCTTCTCGTAGACAAACATGGGACAAACAAAGGACACGTAAACTCCGAACCTTCCCGTGACATCAGGCCCCAAGGCTCCTTTGATATGCACCCATGCCCATGTTTCGCAATATTACTGCCAGCTACTTAAAGTATCGACGGTTGTTTATGAAAACAAACAAAACAATGGCTACATACCAACAGATTAAAAAATTTCTACAATGCGTAAATTTCTATAAGCTTATACTATTAGACAACATAGGCATGATATTAACCTAACATAATTTATCAACACTGAACTGAAAAAGTATTTTAAAAAAATTACCCATAGTAACATATGGACTTGCCATTTGCCGCTACTATAAACTAAGTAATGTACTATATTTTTTTGCGCAACTATATATATGCAACAACATACAATTTATATGTTACTTTACACGTCGCTTGCAAATACACGCTATCATAATTATACACGCGCAAACTCCAGCGTTGGTGGTATAGGCTCGTCGCAAGCAAACTCCTTAAACAATGAACTTATGTACGTTACTTGAAAAAATCTACCTACATACAACAATTACTCTATCCAAAAACCAAAGCCCGCCGCCGGCCTGAGCTCCGGCCACCTTGTCCCAGCTCGCTGGCGCCGGATCCTACCGACACAGGAGAGAGAGGGGGGAGCAAGTAAAAAAACAGATTCAATATCCGGTAATGGGTACAGCGTGACCTCGATGGCCAAAAAAATGATTACCCTTAACAAGTTATTTAACCTTGCTAACAGTAATTACAGCAACAATTTGCACCAAAAAAAATGAGATAACAAATTGACCAATTAGTCTCACATACATTGCAATCATAAAAAAATATTCTATCAATCTAATTACATTATTCTTCTATGTATCAAACAAAATTTCATATAATACAAATAAAAGGTAAAAATCAGGGCACGCGCAGCCTTGCTGTCGCGGGCTTTCTAGTCTGAAATGATTTGATAGTCATACACTTTTTAAGTCAGATCATCATCCATGTTGTGTTGCTCATCTCATTTTATGGTTTTTTTATTAATATTCTCCTGCAGAGGTTAGATTGCTCATCCCACTCCTTTTCCAGTCTTGAGGACGAAAGCATGCACGAAGTCAAACCAACCCAATTCATAGATCTGTCAAACAAAAATGGATGGTAGAATACCAACGAATGTCGCGGGGGAATAGTAACAGGAAGCTCATTGTTGCAGAGCAACCAGTGTCGCAAAGAACCCGCCCATCTCTGTCTGCCACTCTTACGAGACGCCAGGCCATGGAAAAGACCAGGCATCAGATACCACATGGCATTTCAATTCATCCAACAGGTTTCGTTCGCTGCTAATCAAATGACAGGATTGGACACCGGCAGAAAAAGAAAAACGGCGAGCAAGAGCGCAATCTCTCAGCCGAAAGATGGTGATTTTGTTGTGTGATAATCACTGAGGAACTCAGCACAATTATACGACTTCATCACCGATTGCACACAAGAATCAATCAAATCAAATGAAACGAGGAAAAAAGGGAACACAAATCCAGGAAGAACACGGGGAAGAAAACGATGGGGGAGATCAGATGGTAGTGCATGTAATTTGGCAATCATCATGCTGAAGATGCAGAGATTGGTTTATGGATTGAGATTCCTCACTTCACCCCCAACCAGAACAGCTACGGTTTCAAAAAAACAAGAGCACAGAGAACGTAAGGAAATCATCAATCAACAACAACAACAAGAAAAAAAGGAGAAGAAAAACTCGACTCCAAAAAATCGACGAAGGCACGAGGCAACCTGTTCACTTCCCGCTCGCGGCGGCGGGCGAGGCACGAGGGGCTGAGCAGGAGGAGGAAGGATTGGCTCGTTTATAGGCGGCGCCGCGGCGGCGTCGGCGGGCGCCTAGGGTTTGCACGGAGTAACTGGGCTCACGGGCCATGCCATGGAGGCGCGACACTGCGGCCGTTAGTGGGCCCGACCATTCCGCCAAAACATCATGCGGCCCAATCTAATCTAACCAAGAAACTGGCCTAATCGCAAGGACCCGCCCGAGTAAATTCAGCCCATTTACCCATCTAAGAAGTCAGCCCACGTGGGCAGCAAACTAATCATCATCTCCCTCAACTGCAGCAGCCAGGAAGCTCTACCTGACTTCCTCCCCGCTCGGCTCCTCGCTGTGTGCTCGCTGCGTCGCTTGCCGTCTGGCCGCCGCCGCCGCCGCCGCCGCCGTCGCGCTCCGGGGATTTCTCGCTCGCCGGCCTCCTCGCCGCGCTCGCTCTTCGCCGCACGCCGCCGGGGGGAGCCGCGAAGGCAGCGCGGAGCCCTGCAGGTTTCGCCTCGCCCTCCGCCGCTGCCAAGCTCGGCATCGCCGAACACCCTTCCCTCAATTTTAGGAAGCCGCCGATCTAGGGGCAGTATTGGAAACTTGCAAAAGTATATAGGAGGGGGCTCGAGTAGCCCAGGGTTCCCTTCCCGTGCTACAATCCTATCCGCCTCGCCTCTCTGGCGGCCGCCGCCGCCGCCTCAATTCGTTGCCGCTACACCGCCGGCGCCCTAACCGCACCGCAGGCGACGGGACGGTGCAAGTTTGTCCTCCCGTCAGCCGAAGTCCTTTTCCCTCGTCGAGAGGCGCTGCCTCCCCATC